>NW_019029051.1:0-152350 GCF_002105155.1 Lobosporangium transversale | reverse complement strand
CAAAACAGCTCTGCAGCTCTTTTCACCTTGTCAAAACAGTGCTCAGCCACTTCGGCAGCTGTTTTCACCTTGTCAAAATTGTGCCCAGAGACTTCGGCTGTTGTCAAAACAGCTCTGCAGCTCTTTTCACCTTGTCAAAACAGTGCTCAGCCACTTCGGCAGCTGTTTTCACCTTGTCAAAATTGTGCCCAGAGACTTCGGCTGTTGTCAAAACAGCTCTGCAGCTCTTTTCACCTTGTCAAAACAGTGCTCAGCCACTTCGGCAGCTGTTTTCACCTTGTCAAAATTGTGCCCAGAGACTTCGGCTGTTGTCAAAACAGCTCTGCAGCTCTTTTCACCTTGTCAAAATTGTGCCCAGAGACTTCGGCTGTTGTCAAAACAGCTCTGCAGCTCTTTTCACCTTGTCAAAACAGTGCTCAGCCACTTCGGCAGCTGTTTTCACCTTGTCAAAATTGTGCCCAGAGACTTCGGCTGTTGTCAAAACAGCTCTGCAGCTCTTTTCACCTTGTCAAAATTGTGCCCAGAGACTTCGGCTGTTGTCAAAACAGCTCTGCAGCTCTTTTCACCTTGTCAAAACAGTGCTCAGCCACTTCGGCAGCTGTTTTCACCTTGTCAAAATTGTGCCCAGAGACTTCGGCTGTTGTCAAAACAGCTCTGCAGCTCTTTTCACCTTGTCAAAACAGTGCTCAGCCACTTCGGCAGCTGTTTTCACCTTGTCAAAATTGTGCCCAGAGACTTCGGCTGTTGTCAAAACAGCTCTGCAGCTCTTTTCACCTTGTCAAAACAGTGCTCAGCCACTTCGGCAGCTGGTTTCACCTTGTCAAAATTGTGCCCAGAGACTTCGGCTGTTGTCAAAACAGCTCTGCAGCTCTTTTCACCTTGTCAAAACAGTGCTCAGCCACTTCGGCAGCTGTTTTCACCTTGTCAAAATTGTGCCCAGAGACTTCGGCTGTTGTCAAAACAGCTCTGCAGCTCTTTCCACCTTGTCAAAACAGTGCTCAGCCACTTCGGCAGCTGTTTTCACCTTGTCAAAATTGTGCCCAGAGACTTCGGCTGTTGTCAAAACAGCTCTGCAGCTCTTTTCACCTTGTCAAAACAGTGCTCAGCCACTTCGGCAGCGGTTTTCACCTTGTCAAAATTGTGCCCAGAGACTTCGGCTGTTGTCAAAACAGCTCTGCAGCTCTTTTCACCTTGTCAAAATTGTGCCCAGAGACTTCGGCTGTTGTCAAAACAGCTCTGCAGCTCTTTCCACCTTGTCAAAACAGTGCTCAGCCACTTCGGCAGCTGTTTTCACCTTGTCAAAATTGTGCCCAGAGACTTCGGCTGTTGTCAAAACAGCTCTGCAGCTCTTTTCACCTTGTCAAAACAGTGCTCAGCCACTTCGGCAGCTGTTTTCACCTTGTCAAAATTGTGCCCAGAGACTTCGGCTGTTGTCAAAACAGCTCTGCAGCTCTTTCCACCTTGTCAAAACAGTGCTCAGCCACTTCGGCAGCTGGTTTCACCTTGTCAAAATTGTGCCCAGAGACTTCGGCTGTTGTCAAAACAGCTCTGCAGCTCTTTTCACCTTGTCAAAATTGTGCCCAGAGACTTCGGCTGTTGTCAAAACAGCTCTGCAGCTCTTTTCACCTTGTCAAAACAGTGCTCAGCCACTTCGGCAGCGGTTTTCACCTTGTCAAAATTGTGCCCAGAGACTTCGGCTGTTGTCAAAACAGCTCTGCAGCTCTTTTCACCTTGTCAAAACAGTGCTCAGCCACTTCGGCAGCTGGTTTCACCTTGTCAAAATTGTGCCCAGAGACTTCGGCTGTAGTCAAAACAGCTCTGCAGCTCTTTCCACCTTGTCAAAACAGTGCTCAGCCACTTCGGCAGCTGGTTTCACCTTGTCAAAATTGTGCCCAGAGACTTCGGCTGTTGTCAAAACAGCTCTGCAGCTCTTTTCACCTTGTCAAAACAGTGCTCAGCCACTTCGGCAGCGGTTTTCACCTTGTCAAAATTGTGCCCAGAGACTTCGGCTGTTGTCAAAACAGCTCTGCAGCTCTTTTCACCTTGTCAAAACAGTGCTCAGCCACTTCGGCAGCTGTTTTCACCTTGTCAAAATTGTGCCCAGAGACTTCGGCTGTTGTCAAAACAGCTCTGCAGCTCTTTTCACCTTGTCAAAATTGTGCCCAGAGACTTCGGCTGTTGTCAAAACAGCTCTGCAGCTCTTTTCACCTTGTCAAAACAGTGCTCAGCCACTTCGGCAGCTGGTTTCACCTTGTCAAAATTGTGCCCAGAGACTTCGGCTGTTGTCAAAACAGCTCTGCAGCTCTTTTCACCTTGTCAAAATTGTGCCCAGAGACTTCGGCTGTTGTCAAAACAGCTCTGCAGCTCTTTTCACCTTGTCAAAACAGTGCTCAGCCACTTCGGCAGCTGGTTTCACCTTGTCAAAATTGTGCCCAGAGACTTCGGCTGTTGTCAAAACAGCTCTGCAGCTCTTTTCACCTTGTCAAAACAGTGCTCAGCCACTTCGGCAGCTGTTTTCACCTTGTCAAAATTGTGCCCAGAGACTTCTTCGTGTCAAGGACTGACAGGACGATTGCAAGAGAAGGAAAGTGATTTAGGAACATGAATGAACATTGGAGATTCAAGAATAGTTTTATTGCAGACTGAGGTTTACTATGTTACAAGTCTATCATATTTATACTTGTTTGACTGAAGAGGAGACACGCTTCAAGAACTCTAAATAAAGCTTACTCAAAAATTTCCTAAGGACTTTTACCACATGCGGAACTCCAAGTGTTGAGTTAACTTAATACACAGGATCCGAGGAAGATGTCTGGTGCAATCTTATTTCAAGGTTCCTTGGCACTATAAGCCTTGGTTATTGGTTTATAGCTCTTCTAGAATCCTTGGAGCTATTCACGGAGCTAGAAAACTAGGAGACGCGACTTGGCTTGACAGGCAAACTATGCATGGAGGAATGAGTTGCAAAAGTCAAGGTAGTGTTCTACAGTGGTCATCAAAAGTCATTCAATGAATTAGGAATTTCGATATTCTCATTCCTTTCTCCAATTTGATTTTGCTTGTCGCTAATGAAACTTACGTAGCGAGTTCGACCATCGACAATGTCACTCCTACTACAATGACAATGAGCTCCTGTTGCTAATTGAAAATTTAGATGAATGCCAATTATTGGCATCTCATTGAATGACATTTGAAGAAAATCAGCTTTGCTTTATTTGTTTTTTTTTCTGTTCTTCAGTAATGTGTACGACCTCCTTTCATGCGATGTAGCTCCTCTACCCTTCGTGGCATGCTTTCATATAGCTCATCAAGGAAGTCAGGTGGAATAGATGTCCAGATATCCTGTAGTCTTTCCCATAGTTCATCCGGATCCTTTGGTACCTTCTCATATCCCTTGAGCCGATGATCCATGTAGGCCCATACATTCTCGATAGGGTTGAGGTCAGGAGAATTTGGAGGCCACTCCAAAGTGGTAATGTGTGACTTAATTAAGAACTCTTTAACCATCCTACTCGTATGAACACTTGCATTGTCCTGCTGAAAAATTAACTTTTCAGGGTCCTGGCCATACCACTTCCATGAGCCGAGGACATAATCTTGTAGAACATCAACATATAAAGAGGAATCAACTGTGACAGGGATCCTGCAACCATCGCCTACACCATGATAAGTGATACAGCCCCACCACATAAGTTTGTTATGTGCTCCCCTTGATCTCTCTCTAACATCTCGATCTTCTAAAGTCCTGTGGCCGGGTCGCCTATATTGTGTTCTTCCTCCTAAGGACCCTAGCCTTTCAAAAAGCTTTTCGTCCGAGAACATCACTCGCTTCCAGTCATCAACAGTCCAGTCAAGGTGGTTGAGGGCAAAATTCTTCCTTTTCGCAATCTGCATTTTTGTCAGCCTAGGCTTGAATGGGCGGACATAGTTTTTCAAACCCTCTGATTTTAGATAGCGTCGGGCAGTCTCTACACTGACATGCACTCCATGGCTCGATCTGATGTATTCTTGAACTGCCAGAATGGATCTAAGTTTCCCCGTATCAACCTCGCGTGCAATAACCCTCTTGGTAGCAGGGGAAACCAATGAGGGTCTGCCCATTCTGGGTTTAGGAATATTGTCCTTGACGTCCCTCCTGATCCTTATTGCCGATGAAATAGAGATACCAAGTTGCCTTGCCACTTCGCTTGTAGACTTCCCTTGTCGAAGTAAGGCCTGAGCATTTTGTACCTTTTCCATAGAAAGCGTCCTCATAATAAATACTAAACGATGTGGAATGTTAATTGTAAGTAGAGGTGTATGAAGATATAGCTGAAGGTAATCTTGGTAGAAAAAAGAGAAGTGAAAAAGTTTTTTTTGCAATCAACATTAAAATTCAGCAGAAGTCATTCAATAGGCAGGTCAAATTGAAATTGGTTTTATTTCACAATGAAGTCATAATTGGGAATGAGACATGAAAGTAATCATGAGGTGTGGGGAACAAATGCACTACCCCAAATATACTAGCCACATGCTAGATGAGAATGAAGAAAAGGAATGAGAATGTTAAAAATTCAAAATCATTGAATGACTTTTGATGACCACTGTAGGGGGATCTAAGGGTGCAATAAAGGTATCTTTATTCAGGGGGAACTATGCTGCAGAACTAGATAGAAAGTAGACCTATTTATACTAGTTAATATCCTGTTGCAAGGAATGCTCTAGAAATATGGGCGAAATACTATGTTGCACAAAATTATTATAGTGATTTCGCTTGCATGAGTGAAGGAAATGAGCGGAACAAATTAATCAAGCACACGTTATCTTTTTCAGATTCGAATCAGACAAAAGTCATTCATCAATTCATGAGCTAGACATTGCTTGCTGTTCGTGACATGTTCATGCTACCAGACTCTATAACGATGAGAACGAAGATCCGGTGTCAGCTAATACGGTGCGTCGGGCGCTGAGAGATATAGGCCTGGAAGCTAAAAAAGCCGTCAAGAAGCCTAGGCTAACAAAACGTCAAAAGGAAGCTCGACTGGACTTTGCTCTCCAGCACAAAGACTGGACCGAAGCTGATTGGAAGCGAGTAATTTGGTCCGATGAGTCCAAAATTTGTAGGATATCTCCTGATGGCATGCGCTATGTTTGGGTGGAAACAAATAAAGAACCAAAGGTGAAGGCGGCCGATATTGACCCAAAGTTAGTTTCGCCCACAGTCAAACATGGTGGTGGTTCGATCATGGTTTGGGGCTGCATGACGTGGGATGGGCCAGGCTACTTGGCCAAGATCGACTCCACGCTGGACTCCGAGCTGTATATTCGTATCCTCCAGGACGAGCTATTGAATACTGTGGATTGGTACAACATTGATCCAGAGCAATTTATCTTCCAACAAGACAATGATTCTAAGCATACGGCTAAGAGAGTCACAACCTACCTTGCCTCTATTGGATTGACAAGGGCGTCAGGTAGAATACTAACATGGCCTGCCAATTCACCAGACCTGAACCCTATAGAGCATTTGTGGTATCACTTAAATCAAAAAATTCGCGAACATGGGACCATTCCAGAAGGCATGCTGGAACTCTGGGAAAGAGTGGGCCAGATATGGGAGGAGGAGACGCCGAAGGAGGTCTGCCGCAATTTGATAAGAAGTATGCCTGAGCGGATGCTAGCAGTCATTAGGGCGAAGGGGGGCAATACGAGGTTTTGATAGGTGGAAAAAAACGATGGTTAAAAAATTGTCCAAATGAGAGGAAAATTTCAAAGTAATAAAAGCTATCAGAAACAAGCAGGAGCGCTAATAGGTTTTGAGCAAATAAAGTATGTCTCGTTGACTTTCCTTTGTGGAGTGGGTCTCATATTCTGCGAAGATAGAGTTAAGAGAGAGCTAAGCTAGTGTTCATAAAGGAAAGAGAGAAAAATCCTTCTTTTACTTGCATTAAATGACTTCCAGCAGTTGTCATGGGCAACATTTTAGACCACATGCAAAACTGAAAAAGTGACCTGCATGAATAAAAAAGCCATTAGCTTTCCAAATGAGACAAGCTAATGTCACAACGCATAACTACGACGAAGAAGAAGACGGGAGCTTTATTAAACCAAAGTATGAGTGGTGTATGCAAATACGGTTTCTAGGAATGAGAAAAAGAAATGGACATGGGAATGAATTATTGAATCAGTTTTGCATGATAGTGTATAGATTAAGGTATAGATACATAAAGTAAATTGTTGGTCATTAATGAAGAGAGAGTGTTTTAATGCAATCAATGCGAAATATACAAAGTAACAGCTATTTAAACAGATCTGCAAAATTATAAAGCCCATGTCAACAAAATGGGACGTCCTTACAATGTTGGGTAAAAAAAAAATAGAATTGCTGTTAGACAGTCAACAGCTCATTGTCAATTCTTTGAGTATTGCCACTGTCCTTCCAGCGAGCACTCATCCGCACTGTATTAAAATCCCCATCGTGCCAGAAATGCACCAAATTCACCCCTTGGTCCAGTTCCGCGTCGTTTTGCCAGTATGGGTGCTTAAAATAGTCGTCCTCACAGGTAAAATGAACAACCCAAGCTTCTTCTGCTGAGAGTAAACGTTTGTAAGTTGACGTCTTGCTGATATGGTCCTTAATAGAAGATTGACTTCCTGTAGCCAAAAGCTCGATAACAACCGTCGGCTCTCCTGCTTTCTTGATGACAATATCACTATATTTGTGGTCCTCAAGCTCACGGAGGTGCCACTGGCCAATGATCTCATATTTTTTTGTTTTGTTTAGCCAGTTGGTGAGAACTCTCATCAATTCCGTGTCATAGACGCTTTCTCGAGGGACACTGGCGTTGTAGTCGCCCATAACCTTAACTGTTCTCCCCGATCTTTTGTATGATCGATCTTCCGCCTGCAAAATCAAGTCTCTATCGAAAAATCGAAGAGCAATCTTCATAATCTCTAGAATATCCAATGATCCTCCTCTTTTCTTTGGGGGTGACTCTGAAGGAGCGTGAGGATATTTTAATGGGATAATATATCTCCTCACAAACGAGTCAATGAATGCTGAGGCCATACGGTAGTTACTGCCATCAAGTCTTATCAGCACCCCTTCTGCAGTTAGGAAGTCTGCCAATCTCTGTTGTTCCATGTCTGTGATAGATATATCGCCGAGATACCCAATAAAATCTGTTCGGAGAAGATTAACAGCATCTGTAGCTGATTCATTCAAAAGTGAATCAACCATCCTTCTAAAAGTATGGTACGAAAACATCCTCTCATTCTGATTGTCTATGGAGAAGTCCTGCCATGTATCGTAATCGAGACATTTCGTCGAGCCGTTGACTTTCGAGCGAAGATCCTCATGAATGGAGCGTCCACAAAGACAAATCATTCCTGGATGACTATTGACATTGAGCACAATTCATTGTATTAGAATGGCACATCAACTCGTGGAGAGTTAACTAAGCTTAAAAAACATACCCATTTGACTTCCAGTGTATGTCTCGAATAATCTCATCATCTATTTTAATCATCTCATCCTTCGCATAGTCATTAAAGAGCTGCTGCGTTTGATCAAGAGTGAAATACGGGTTCCTGATAGTATTGTTGACATTGAACGGGGATATGTGTTGATCTGTTGTCCGAAGGCGCTGAAGACTAAAGGTTCCACATACGATAACACTGTGAATGGCGTAGGCATTGTTTCTACTCATTGCTCGGAGTGTTTTCAAAAAAATATTTCTGACTTCATCACCTGCTTTGAACAGTTCATCAAACTCATCAATCAAGATGACAAACTTCTCGTCCTTGAGTTCAATTTGACTGAAAGCATTGAGGAATTCTCGTTGGGTTGTAATAACACTGACCGCTTTATAGCTGAAACGAAGAGCATCACCAAAAGTCCCCCAGAAATCAGACTCATTATTGCGAACGTTAACTTCCTCAAATGATAGTCTAAATGAAAAATATAAGGTTAGTACCGGTACAATAGCACATAAATTGCATCCACTTTATCCATTTTCGCGGAAGTTGGCTTACGGGAGGCAGCGATACCCAAAGTCAGTTAATTGGGTGATAAGTCGATACAACCGTGTTGTTTTTCCAGAGGCACGTGCGCCTATGAGCATCACTATCTCGCGGTCAAAAACGCTCTGTAGTATTTTCTTATTGTCGTCATGTTCCGCAGGATCCACATAGTAGACTTGATTAACAGCGTCGAATCTGATCGGTCCATTGACGGTCCACTTCTTCTTTTTCAAAACTGGCGGCACTAAAAAAAAAAAAAAAAAAAAAAAAAACAGCAAGACCTGTCAGAAGAGAAAAATAAAGAATCGGTTTCCAATCATTAAGGGAGAATTAGCTTACATAAGTCATCGGCCCTCCTTTTTTTCTCCGAGTCTGTTGGTAAAGGAAGCAATGATAGAAATTGGCAAGAAAAAAAGAAAAAGAAAAAGAAAAAGCATCAGAGGGAGTCGTCAAGCACATGTGCGATGATTAACCTTTTGAAAAAAGAAGAGAACCAATTAAACAAATGAGTCTTACTCGAAGTGGAAGTAGACGGATCTAAACCGCAATAATGCAAAACCAAAAATAAAAAACGATGGATCATTAGACATAATCAATGATTAGAACAAGCGTCACCACATGGCAAGTAATTAAATGCTTGCATGCCGCAGTAGCAAGCAATTAGAATTTAAATAAGCTCAAAATGGAAGCAGCAATCAAAAAGACGCAATTGCAGACTATGATGTCATACACAAAAGTTTGAGAACAAATAGCCAATCCCTTACCTTCCAATGGCCGCTGAATAATGACGTTGATAGTCTCCTCAGGCAGAGGCGATGTGCCAAATATCTTTGAGATCTTGCTTGTTGCTCTGGTGAGTAGCTCCTTTGATTCAATATTGGCGAGATTGATTGTAGCGCCCTCATCAGGAACAGAGACGTGGAAGAGATTCAATTTGCCAGCTGCAATGTCGTCGAATTGAGGTTCGTTCTTCTTCTTGATTGCATCTTTGAGAGCAGCAATTGAGTCATCAGCATCCAATTGGACTTCAAATGCGGAAGAGTCGCCGTCGAGAATACAAAAGAGCTTAATTTTTTGAGTCATCTTGGTTTAATTGCGTACTGAAAAAAAAAAAAAAAAAAAAAAAAAAAGTAATTGACAGTAAATCAGCAAGAGCGAATTTGATTAAAGTGAACTGAGCAAGAATGTTGGCGTTAATGTGAAGATTGAAAGAGAAATGCTTAGAGGAAGAGGGATGAAAGAAAGAAAGATGGATGTGTGAGAAAAAAAAAAGAGTGGCAATAGGATGTGCTCACTAAAAATAAAATTACGTACACGCGTTTTTATTCCCATCATCCATCATACAATTATATGTAATACATACATTATCCTCGTAGCCATGGTCCATATGTGTGACCTCTTTTTATTCCTTCTGACCGAGAAAAAACTAAAAATAAAATAAATAAAATCTAGCGTTCGCTCTGATCTACTCTCTATCTTCTTTTTTCTCGCTCAGGAACACATCCAGCGTATTGAAGTTCCAAATGAGCGAGTATGACACTTCTGATCCAATTATACACTCTCTCCAGAGCCAGCTGGCTACACTCACCAGCCGGCTTGAGGCTCTCTCGACTAGCTCTGAATCCAGTCGATCGAACCCCTACTTGGTTCCAAAAGAACCAGCTTACGAAATTACACCTGACGACTCCATTCTCGTCCACTACCCAGCAATGGACGGGAAAGATTTTTTCAAACATAAATCTGGAAACCGTGCAGACGATCTTGCATATGCAACAGAAATGGCTAAAGAGATGCAGTCTTTTGCCAAAAACACAACCCAAACCTATTCTGCACCCAAATCGGCACTCATTGACTGGCCCGACTCTTCCTCTCACCACAGTTCCATGGACAAAACAATCTCACGCTATCAATCACGATTGGCAAACCTTACAAGACCACTTGATCAATTTGCCACGGAAATGTTTTCCTACGAAGTTGACCCTGCGGTCGCACAAGCGTGTTTACAGCTCGCACAGACAATGCGTGAACATATTGCACACCTTGCACAGCAAATGTCAAGCGACAGGGAGGACCTTGTTTACCAAGCGCACAAAATTTCAGTCACCAAGGACACAGTTGATCCACCAATTGTCTCTACTTCAGACTTCATTGAAGCCAGCAAATTGGCAAAGAGTGTTCGTCAGGCTACTAACCCGACAAGACAACGGGCGTACAACAGGAGGACTCAAAACCGGAGTTTCTTTAGCGCAAATACTTACAGACCCACTTCTAATTCTAGCCAATCTCATCCATCGGGTCAAACTCAGACCGCCCACTATCAAAATGACAATGGTTCTTTTTTTGGGCGAGGCCAAAATCCAAGGAGAGGGGGACGAGGCCGAGGCCGAGGCTACCAAACCCCTCAATCCAACCAGACAAGTCAGGCACAGACTGCAGGCCAGCAGTAGGTGGCCGTTTACAGATTTACAGAGAAGCATGGGCTCTCATAACCGACAACGAATGGGTCAAGTCGGTCGTCTCCGAGGGATCCAAAATCCCTTTCCACAAACGGCCACCGATATCCAGTTCAACAGCGTACCAAGCTCGAGTAGCAGCGGAGGAAGAGAAGGCGATCGATCAAGAGGTAATCGCACTCTTAGCCAAAAGAGCAATAGAGGTCGCTTCGGGCCCTGGTTTCAAGAGCCGAATATTCACTATCCCCAAGAAAACCGGGGACATTCGTCCAGTCTTAAATCTAAGACCGTTGAATGCCTACGTCTCAGAGCGGCACTTCAAAATGGAGACGATGACGACAGTATGCGCAATGTTACAGAAGAACGACTTTATGACAAGCATCGACCTATCAGACGCATTTCTTCACGTACTAATCCATCCAGATTATCGTCATTATCTACAGTTCCAATGGAAGAACCGGAAATTTCAATTCCGTACACTTCCCTTCGGGCTCTCACTCTCTCCGCTAGTGTTCACCAAAGTTCTCAAGCCTTTCCTCAAATGGGCACGACGACGAGGAATTCGCATATCAGCGTACCTAGACGATTTGATAATCCTAGCCAAGAACAAAGAACAATCAATCCAGTTCACTCAACTAGTGCAAGACAAGTTGGCAGCGCTAGGATTCCTCATCAAGGAAGCCAAGTCTACGTTGATCCCGTCACAGAAAATAGACCATTTAGGCTTCACCATCAACTCCCGGGATATGACTGTCACAGTTCCGAAATCCAAAGTCAGGGACATACGGCGCGAGGCAGGAAAGCTACTACGAAAAGGCGCCACTTCTTTAAGGGAACTTTCTTCGTTCGTCGGGAAAGCAATGGCAACATCTATGGCAGTGTTCCCAGCGCGATTCATGACACGGAATCTGCTTCACCTCAAGAACACAGCACTAAAAGCCAAGGGAGCTTCTTGGTCGGACACGGTCACCCTCACGGAACCAGCCAAGGAGAACCTTCAATGGTGGAAGGAGCAATTGACGTCATGGAATGGTCTGTCATGGATTCAACAACAGACACAAATGGACATATACACGGATGCATCGGACACCGGATGGGGGATCGTGATCAACAATCAAACATGGAGTGGCAAATGGACTCCACAAGAGAAAGACCACCACATCAACTGGAAGGAACTACAGACAGTTCTTCGAGCTGTTCAACTACCAATAACACAGGGCAAAATGATCAACATCATATGCGACAACACGACAACGATTGCACACATCAACAGGTTCGGAGGGACGAGGTCTCCGGAACTAATGAGACTAGCGGACACGTTATGGCGTCACTGCCTAGCAACGGGGACTCGACTTCGGACGACATACATCCCATCTGCATTCAACCCAGCGGATGCACCGTCACGGCGAATGATATCGCAATTGGAATGGAGGATCAGTCGCCCATTCTTTCAACAACTGGAACACCAATGGGGGCCACATCAGGTGGACCTATTTGCGTCGGCACAGAACAAACAGCTACCGACATTTGTCTCATGGAAATTCCATCCAGATGCTCTGAAGATAGACGCCCTTCAACACAACTGGACAGAGATGGGCAACCTTTACATTTGCCCCCCATGGAATCTTCTATCAATCATCTTGGAGAGGATACAGACCCAGAAACTGACAGCAACAGTAATAACCCCATGGTGGCCGAGTGCAATATGGTTCCCAACCATCAAGGAGATGGCAGTAGCACCACCAATCCCGATCCCTCGGGAAGCAGTCCTACCAGCCGTCGGAAGCGCAAGCGATCTCCTCAGCAAGAATCCACTCTGGTCATTGACAGCATGGAGAATAAGAGGCGACGTAAAGATCTAGATGCAGGACTCTCACCATCCGCTATCACTCTACTAGATTCAGCAGGTGCCAACAGCAAAACACGTCGACAATATCTGCCAACTCAAGAGGCTTTCGCAGTATGGGCTCAACAAGAAGGCTTCGACCCTAGTACGCCAAATGCAATTGCTGTAGTTAACTATTTATGCCATGCGCGGATTATCTATTCTTGGAGTAGGAATACCACTCTTAACAAAAAATCAGCCATCTTAAAGCTTTACGACGACACATCCGTGATCACAGGCAATATCTACTTTCAGCGGTTCATGGCAGCAATGAAAAGTACTGGCGTATTTCAAATGGAGCACGTATCCGCACTCGACATTTCACCCATCCTTTCATACTTCCGCATGGAGGACAATGTGGATCTTGATATGCCTAAGCTCTCTCGCAAGCTCTGCTGGCTCTTAGGCGTTTGTGCGTTTCTCCGGCCAGATGATATCGGTTGCATCGATGTGTCAAAGTCAGAGACCAGTGAAAAGGGTCTTCTCCTTACCATAGTCTTCCCTAAGGAGCGACGCGATGGGCAGCGCATCATAAAGTCGACCTTCGTAGGTAGACACCCTAACGACAAGAAAATTTGCCCAGTCGAGGCCTATACAGAATACACCAGACGGATAGCGGACACACCTCTCGAAATCGAGCACCACAAAGATCAGGATTATAAATTCAATCCTCTTATGCGCTTTGTGAAAGACAAGTCTAAAGTCCTTAGGGTCAGTACCATAGGCACTTTTATGAATGAAATCACACGTCGAATTCCAAATCTTCCGTCGAAACGGCCTCCTCCAAAGCCACGCGCTATAGGATCAACCTTGGCAGCCATCGCTGGCGTATCAACCCAAGATACACTATCATGCAAAACTGATTCAATAATTCATTCCCATGTGCATTTCTTTTTTTCATTCCTAGAAACTGTATATGCATACACCACTCATACTTTGGTTTAATAAAGCTCCCGTCTTCTTCTACGTCATAGTGATGCGTTGTGACATTAGCTTGTCTCATTTGAATAGCTAATGACTTTTTTGTTCATGCAGGTCATTGAATCAGTTTCACATGTGGTCTAAAATGTTGCCCATGACAACTTTTGGACGTCATTTAATGCCAGTAAAAAAAGGACTTTTCTCTCTTTCCTTTATGAACACCTGCTTAACTCTCTCTTAACTATACCTTCACAGAATATGAGACCCACTCCACAAAGGAAAGTCAACGAAGCCAGGAGGCTAATGATGGGAGGCATGTCTACTAGAGAAACTGCTGCTAGTGTTGGTATATCAATAGCGACGGCCACCAGGATCTATGCACATAATAAGGAGTACATGCCAGTCAATAAAGGCGGTCGACCAAGGAAAGTACCTAGAGGTATCATGCAGTATCTTAAGGCGAACATGAAACGAGGTACACTCAACTCTGCAGTTGAGGCCACCGTCAGAGCCAACCAGCTCATACCAGCGGCTGTTTCTGAGACCACCGTTAGACGACGGCTCAAGGAGTTAGGATTGACAGCAAAGAGGCGTGTACAAAAGCCATGTGACAGTATATAGCAGTGCTCCTATCCGAACCATTCGAATCGAATTTCACTGATACGAATTCGATTCGAATGAGGTAAGCTCAAATTCGATTCGAATTCGATTAGATAACAAAATTCGAATGCTATACGAATGGTTCGAATGATTCGAGCCTTCGATTTATTCGAACTATTGGCACAATAGTAAATGATAATTTTAAACTTTTTTTTTTTTTTTTTTTTTTTTGATTGGGTGTAAAGTACAAGGACCATGTTTTCGCTACGCGTAACCAGTGGTCCTATTCGAACCATTCGAGCCATTCGAATCGAACCAGGATATGGCTTATTCGAATCGATTCGAATTTATCACGATTCGAATTCGAATCGAATAGGAGCACTGGTATATAGCCTTAAGCCTATAAAAAGGCTTGTTTTAATAATTATAATAAAATCATCTTTTGTCTCTCTTAATTATTACATGGTAGCAAAGCTACTCTGATCCCCGACCTTCATCCCTGTCCCCTGCCCCCTGTCCCTGGTTTCCCTGTCCCCCTGTCCCCTGCCGTACCACCCTACCTCCTCGATTTTACTTTCAACCTGCTCTCTGTGGAAGATTTAGCCCTAATCCTTGATTCCATGACGCTCACTACCGACAACCCTGTGATGACCCCCGCTTTCAAGTACCCCCAACCCGACAAGTTCGAGGGAAAGCGCGATGGCTTCTCAGCCAACACCTGGTTGCGCTCTATGCGTCGTTTCTTCGTTGGTGCCTCTGTTCCTGCTTCGGCACAGACGGTTGTAGCCATAGCCTTCCTCGGGCCTGACGCGGCCCGATGGTTTAACGGCGCAGGCATCTCTGACGATGCATCGTTCGACACCTTTGAAAAAGGGTTCCGGGATGCGTTCGTCCCCAATGGTTTCTCTCAACTCATCCGGTTTCGCCTGTCCTCCCTTAAGATGAGTACTACTGTCACCGATTACGTTGCCGAAGCCCGCGAACTCCTCACGGCACTCTTAGCTGATGAGCCTTCGGCAGGAGGACGCAAGGCAATCGAAGACTTTGCTTTCATCTGCTTTGTGCAAGGGTGTCCACCTGCCTTGAACCAACTCTTGCGTGCCTTCCAGGTCACACAAACCCTGACAGTCTACCAACTCTTTGCGGCTGCGGAACAGTACGATAGAGTCTACCAATTTCAGCCGGACGGTGTAACCCAGGCCCGCGCTGCCCCGAACACAGTCTTCTGCGGTTGCAGCTCAACTCCAGTCCGCTCGGGATCCCATGGCTATGGAGGTGGATAACCTGCGGATGGAACTCAATGCTTTGAGGAAGCAGTTCCATGGCCGAGGCTTCCTCTCCCCACTCACTCCCAATGAAAGATCTGAGCTGATCAAGCGAGGCGCTTGCTTTAAGTGCCGACAAGATGGCCACCGGGCCAATGAGTGTCCTGGTCGACGTTCTCGCAACTTTAATAACTTATCCACATCTGCAGGCGATGTCCTAGACCTTCCGTCGGGAAAAGCCTCCAGCGGCCAGGCTTAGTCCAGAGCTTGGTCGCTGCAGCAACTTCTCCCTCTCTTCTGGACAGAGGGAGTACTAGCAAGTCAGAGTTAGGTTTTGCCAATGAGCATAATAAATCTAGTAAACTCAATAATTCTGCCATGCACACACTCCCTATTACTGGTGATTCGCCTGAAACCTTAAGTTGCTCAACAACGAAAAAAGCTAAAAATGTTAAAAATGAACCATGTGCCACAGATAACTTTAATCTAAAACCTCACCCACATTCCAATGATCACACGGCCACACTGTCATCTTCCCCCCCAACGGTGCCTAGAATGTTCGAGACAGTGGACCTGGACCCACTCGGGCCTCGCTCTATTCTAGCACCCTCTCTGCCCACCAAGAGTCAACTACGCCGCTCACGTAAGAAGACTGTTCGACTACAGTCTTTCACAGTGGACATTGCAGCTCACACCCTACTTACATTCCTTGGTGCTGTCAATGGTCGCCCTGCCAGAATCTTAATTGATGGCGGTACCGAGGGCAATGTCATTAGCTCCTCATTCCAAAAGCAGCACTCCATTCCTCTACAGTCCTGTTCACCCATTCCAATCATTCTTCCTAACGGCGACCGCTCCATCTCCCAACACACTGCTTCCATCACTCTTGAGCGTGACACTTACTCCGACACCCTTAATCCACTCGTCTATCCACTCAAGCACTACGACCTTATTCTTGGCAAGCCCTGGCTCACCGCTATCAACCCTTACATTGACTGGCGCACCAATGATCTTCACTTTACTTCACATGGCAATACCGTGCGCTGGTCATGTAGAGGATTCCAAGCTAACTCTATTACAGCTAAGTCTCGTGGATTACTTATGAGCCACATGCATTTCCAAACTGTCGCAGCACAGCCGGGCAGTGAGATTTATCTTGCCACAGTTAAATTCCCTCAATCCTCACCAAACACCGCCACCAACATGCACCCTGATATTGCTTCTATTATCCAAGTTGAATTCCCTGACGTCTTTCCTGACTCACTTCCTGCAGGTCTTCCGCCAGATCGTGGTGACTCTATGAAGATTGAAACAGACCCCAACGCAGATCCACCTGTTCGCCCTGTGATCCGTCTCTCCATCGCTGAACTCGACGAGCTGCGTAAACAGTTGGATGAACTCTTAGCTAAAGGATTTATTAAGCCTAGCACATCACCTTATGGCGCTCCCGTCCTTTTCGTCAAAAAGAAAGATGGGTCACTTCGTATGTGTGTCGATTACCGTGGTTTGAACAGAATCACACGAAAGAACCGTCATCCACTTCCGCGCATCGACGAGCTTATCGACCGCTTTCGGAATGCTAAATATTTCTCGAAACTAGACTTGATGTCAGGTTACCATCAACAACGGATTTTTGATGCACACGCTCATAAGACTGCATTTCGTTGCAGATATGGCCACTATGAATTTAATGTTGTTCCATTTGGTCTAACTAATGCCCCTGCTTCGTTCTCCACCATGATGTCACAAGCTTTGAGTCCATTGTTGGATAAATGTGTAGTACTTTACCTGGATGACATCCTGGTTTACTCCAAGAATAAGAATGAACACCTGGCCCATCTTCGCAGCGTACTCTCCCTCCTCCGGAAGAACCGTCTCTATGCTGAACTAAGCAAGTGCTCGTTTATGCAAGAAGAAGCTGAATTTCTAGGACATGTTGTTTGTAAAGACGGCATCAAGACAAGCGCGGGTCCAGTGCTCCTATTCGATTCGAATGGTTCGAATGGTTCGAATGACGCGAATTATTCGAATAGTTCGAGTGTCCAATGGTTCGAATGGTTCGAATAGGAGCGTGGTGGTTTGAATTGCGAAGTGGTATGAGTGTTATAATTCATAGCCCTGGTTCAGAGTTGTATTGTAAAAAGTTTTATTTGATTTGCTAGTATTGAGAGATGCTTATACTCTTATGTAGAAAACTATATAATTCTCAATCAAGGCATCTCTTTCAACCAGTGCTCCTATTCGATTCGAATGGTTTGAATGGCTTGAATCATTCGAACCATTCGAATAGCATTCGAATCCTGTTATCTATTCGTATTCGAATCGAATTTGAACTTACTTTATTCGAATCGAATTCGATATCAGGCAAATTCGATTCGAATGGTTCGAATAGGAGCACTGGTCGTAGGGCTAAGGCTATTTTCTTTCAGGCGGCAGGAAGAACTTGTCTTGCGAAAAGCATCTTTCTGTCGGGGTTGATGTCACAGGGACTGCAAGATAGTCCTTTGCCATATTCGCCAAATTGGGCAAGCGCTCCTTTTGTGATCGCCAGTACACTAACTCTGGAGGCTCATGTTTACTAGCAACTAGAGAACTTCCTTCTCGAACGTATAATTCAAGCTCTCCACCTTTTTTCTTGATACCATAGCGTCTCATCTCCACTTCTTCTTCAGCTGGAAGCTGACTTAGGCCTTCTTTGCCCTAATATTCATCTTCCCAGACCTTCGTTACCATGTCTTGGCTGCTTTGAATATATTCACCCCATTCGTTAGCTTCCCACCAGTCAAACCGCATCCTCGGGTCCATAGCAGTGGCGACGGCATAGACCGCTGAGGAATCAGTTTTAGAATAATAACGCAAAAGCTTCTTTAACCCTTGACCTGCTGCGTTTTTTAGTGGAGGATCCTCTTCTTTTTCAATATAATCTTCTAGGTGGTCGATCATGTTGTTGTAAGCAGACATGGCTCTGTTGATTGTCGGGTATCCCAGGCTAGAAGACACCGTCGCTGTGATATCATTAAACTGGCTAAGCAAAATATTGAGCTCCTTCAGGTATCCCCATTCTTCGTCTTTCAGGGAGAAGGCCGATAAAAACGGTTCGTTCTGGCACATGCTCTGGTAGGCTAGCCTTAACGTTATTACCCTATCCACCATGATGAAAGTAGAGTTCCAACGTGTGCAGTTATCCCTTTTCAGTTCAAGGTTTGGGCATTTCAGGATAGCACAGACCTGGCCAAACTTGTCAATTCTTTGTGGCGAAGCTCTATGTATAAGTCGATATAAAAGGTATTTTATAGTTAAGTTTCATGATTCAAGTTTATATTTGCAGTCAAGATTATATAGTAATACTGACCTGATCTTAACAATGCCTTTTCTGAGTTTCTGTAATGTACTCAGCGTTACAAGCGTTAACCCAACCGCATCCTCACACTCATTGTTGTTCACGTAGAGACTGTCATTTTCAGGAGCCAAGTCATTCAAACCACTTGGGCCCAAAATCGCCTGAACTGCCAGATTAATGATGTGTCCAAGGCATGGCACATGGTATAAGCCATCCTTGAGCGGCCTAATGTTTTTTATTTTTATTTATTTTTATTTTTTTTAAGAGAAGCGTTAGAGATAACTCATTACTAGATGCGCTAGCATTATTAAAAGTGACTGAGAATTACCATTCTACTGCCTTGGGATGCTTTTCAAGCTCTCGGATCATTTTGGACATACACTATCATGCAAAACTGATTCAATAATTCATTCCCATGTGCATTTCTTTTTTTCATTCCTAGAAACCGTATATGCATACACCACTCATACTTTGGTTTAATAAAGCTCCCGTCTTCTTCTACGTCATAGTGATGCGTTGTGACATTAGCTTGTCTCATTTGAATAGCTAATTACTTTTTTGTTCATTCAGGTCATTGAATCAGTTTCACATGTGCCCATTCGGTGGCCAAAGATCTTTATTCTTTTGTGAGCCATAACCTTACATCAATAGATAGTATTCCAACCATGGGCATCACTGACAGCTTGGAGTCTCTTATGGATACCTATGATGAGTTTGCGGCAGAAGCCCACTGGGATCCTGTACCATTCAACCGATACTCGCTCCCATAGTTCATCACAGCTCTTAGCTCGCTCCGGATACCTAGAGAGCCGCCTATCCAATTCTGCCCACATGTGTTCAATAGGGTTGAGGTCAGGGGATTGTGCTGGCCACTCTAGAAGTGTACCTTCCTCTTCTGTCAGATGTACTGACTCCAAATACTTCCTAACAATCTTCGCCGTGTGCTTCGAGTCATTGTCGTGCTGAAAGACGATATCGCTTTTAGTTAGGCCCCAGTCATCAAGCGACATCTGTAGATCCTCCTGCAGTAGTTTGATGTAAAGTTGTGCGTCCATATTATTGTCAATCTTTGCAATGTATCCAGGTCCGTACCATGAGAAGCATGACCACACTTTAACATTACCACCCCCAAACTTGACAGTGCCTTGCACCGACCTGCGAGTGAGGCGTCCCGGATTGTCGCCCCAGATCCACTGCACGCCATCAGAGCAGATTCGGTTTATTTTCGATTCATCTGACCAAATAACCTTTTTCCAATCTTCCAGAGTCCATTCCTTATACTTTTTGATAAAATGCAAACGAGCTTTAATATGCCGTCGACGTTAAGCTGGCTTATGTACACGCCTCTTTGCTGTCAATCCTAACTCCTTGAGCCGTCGTCTAACGGTGGTCTCAGAAACAGCCGCTGGTATGAGCTGGTTGGCTCTGACGGTGGCCTCAACTGCAGAGTTGAGTGTACCTCGTTTCATGTTCGCCTTAAGATACTGCATGATACCTCTAGGTACTTTCCTTGGTCGACCGCCTTTATTGACTGGCATGTACTCCTTATTATGTGCATAGATCCTGGTGGCCGTCGCTATTGATATACCAACACTAGCAGCAGTTTCTCTAGTAGACATGCCTCCCATCATTAGCCTCCTGGCTTCGTTGACTTTCCTTTGTGGAGTGGGTCTCATATTCTGTGAAGGTATAGTTAAGAGAGAGTTAAGCAGGTGTTCATAAAGGAAAGAGAGAAAAGTCCTTTTTTTACTGGCATTAAATGACGTCCAAAAGTTGTCATGGGCAACATTTTAGACCACATGTGAAACTGATTCAATGACCTGCATGAACAAAAAAGTCATTAGCTATTCAAATGAGACAAGCTAATGTCACAACGCATCACTATGACGTAGAAGAAGACGGGAGCTTTATTAAACCAAAGTATGAGTGGTGTATGCATATACAGTTTCTAGGAATGAAAAAAAGAAATGCACATGGGAATGAATTATTGAATCAGTTTTGCATGATAGTGTATTTGACGCATTGTCGGTGGTGATACTTAGAAGCTTGTCACCAATTTTAAATCGATCGATGACCTTAGCCAGAGATTCCGCTAAGTTCTCACCTGTATGCGCTCCATACAATGGCTCAAATCCAATGACCAGCTCTTGTTGGCGCCAGTCATGATCAATCCAGTGAGCTGTTACCCCCAGGAAGTTGTCTTGGAAAGGGCTTGTCCAGCCATCAACGGTCAGTGATACCTTGTTAATATCCTCAAATAAGCTTATGACTTGATGCTCCATGTATTGGTATTTTAGCTTAGCCTATTTTTAATCCATCTTTTTGTCAGTGTTTGGTTGATGTTTGTTATAAAAAAAAAAATAATAATTGAAGAGTAATAATAATCATAATCATAATCATAATCATAGTAATAATAGTTTTACCTTGGTTGCCAAGGTGTCATCAGACGGTAGCTTTACTTGAGATGCTGTAGCCATTGTAGCATGGACTAGAAGCTCCTGGAGAGCAGTGCTTTTGACAATCGTAAATGGCTGCTTTGTTGTGATAACGAATCGGACAAGCAATTCGTCAAATTTCGTAGGGTCAAATACTTTTGGCTGAGAAATTGAATTAAGCATCTTGTCCATCGGGCCTTGCTTGGAGAGACTGCCATCATTGGCATTGCTATCTTTAGTGATGTGATGTGCACCAAATAGACCCATATAGCGTATACGATGATTTAATTTACCACTCACGTGGGGCAGACGATATCTTATAGTATATAAGATGTCGTCTGTCCAGAAATAAAGACCCCTCTCTTTGTCCTATTGAACTTTGGTTCCATATACATAGTAAGCTATATCAATTAGGTTAAAACTTTGCATGATGTACTCGCCACAGATGCTGGATGACCCCTGAAGTTGACATATTCGATGAACCAAAGGTTTTCCCGCCATATCGTTGTCAGGTGCGTCAAAGCTGGCAGACATAGAAGTGTAACCAACGTCATAAACCTTAAGTTCATGTATGATAAAATTGCAATGGAGGTATTAATTTAAACATTAAGGTTAAGTTTTTTCCTTCTTTTCTTAATACAAAGTAATATGGCAAATGTAATCAATATATACTTCTTCTTCTTCCTCCTCGATAATTCGACGACGTCGTTTACTCATTTTAAGAGATGTTTTGGGCTGAATTGAGTAATGCATGAAAAGGAAAAGAGAGAAAAAAAAAAAAAAAAAAAGGAAAAGGAAAGGAAATGAGGCGAAATGAAGCGAATGCAAACACATTTGTTGTCCTGATGCCGCAGTTGAGTATTTAAGTATAACGCACCAGATATCTCGCACTCGTTGTTAGGCTTTATTTTCTATAAACATGTGTTTTAACCTTATCTTCATGGTAATATTTTTCTTAATCCACGATTTAAATCCACATTTTGATTAAGAGTGCCGTGAGAAAAAATTTATAAAGATTTTAATCGGTTTATCAATGTACCGAATGATTCGGTATATCAAATGAATTGAATCGGTACAATCGAGGCACCGAATGATTCGGTTTACCGAATGCATCGAATATTCGATACATTCGATTCGGTTTCGACAATATGTATTCATTCGGTTTCGATGCGATATGAACCTTACCTTGGTCAATTCGATTTCGGTTCGAAGGTGTATTGAATCGAATGTACCGATTAGGAGCACTGGAACGCAATGAAAGGAAAATACAAATGGGAGGAAATTAGGTGTGTACTGAGTGAGGAAAACTAGAACAGAGGAAGCGAAGGAAAAATCAGTGAGCAGGGAAAATGGGTGCGTATAAGGAAAGGAAAATGGGTGCGTATAAGGAAAGGAAATCGGTGTGCGAAAGTAAATTGAAATGATTGATTCACAGAATGAGAAAAAGCTGTGCAAAGAGAGCGAGAGAGAGAAATAGGTGCACAGAGAATGAAATAAAAAATGGGCAGGGAATGTGTGCTGAGAGATAAAAGTGAAAAAAATTGGTGAGGAAAATAAAAAAATAATGGACAAAATAAGCGAGGAAAGAGAGAGTAAGAGGTGTCTAGAGAGAGAGAAAGAGGTGCACATGGAGGAGCAAAAATTAAAGATGTAAAGAAAGAGATAATTAAATGTTTAACGTGTAGAGGTGCGAAAACAAAGATTCTGAAGCAATAGAGAGAAAATGTATATAATTGTGTGATGGATGATGGGAATAAAAACGCGTGTACGTAATTTTATTTTTAGTGAGCACATCCTATTGCCACTCTTTTTTTTTTCTCACACATCCATCTTTCTTTCTTTCATCCCTCTTCCTCTAAGCATTTCTCTTTCAATCTTCACATTAACGCCAACATTCTTGCTCAGTTCACTTTAATCAAATTCGCTCTTGCTGATTTACTGTCAATTACTTTTTTTTTTTTTTTTTTTTTTTTTTTTTCAGTACGCAATTAAACCAAGATGACTCAAAAAATTAAGCTCTTTTGTATTCTCGACGGCGACTCTTCCGCATTTGAAGTCCAATTGGATGCTGATGACTCAATTGCTGCTCTCAAAGATGCAATCAAGAAGAAGAACGAACCTCAATTCGACGACATTGCAGCTGGCAAATTGAATCTCTTCCACGTCTCTGTTCTTGATGAGGGCGCTACAATCAATCTCGCCAATATTGAATCAAAGGAGCTACTCACCAGAGCAACAAGCGAGATCTCTGAGGTCTTTGGTTCTGCTCCAGCGAAGAAAACCATACACGTCATCGTCCAGCGGCCATCACAAGGTAGCTCTTGATGGGCTGGCTACTGATATTTTCAGCCAGATGGAGCTTAAACTCCTGTGCATGACGTCATTGATCAACATTACTGTTCATGCTAACATGTTTATTTATTTTATTGCTGTTGTAATTGTTAGGATCCTCTGCAGGTACGAGTTCTCAAGTCAACAGTAAATGAGTCTATTTCTCAAGTAGACTTTCAGCATCGCAGATGCTCTGCATTCATTCCTTGGGTCTTTTGATTGAGTTTGCACACCCGGAGCCTATTCCTAATGCCCTTTCTTTTCTTTTTTTTTGTGGTTGTGGATTGAGTCAATTTCTCGTTTAATCTTTTGCTACATGCTGCAGCTTATTCTAACGCCTTTTCTTGAAACATTATGGATACTTAGGTCCAAGAGCTTTAGAACTAAATGATGAGGATGGTAAGAGATTTGTCGGGTTATATTACGGGTTATATAGCACATTAGTTTTTACGGCATATTAACATTGTCCGTCACATGTCATATCTAGAGAGACTCTGGCTTGAGAGAATCAAGAAGGGATTCTTCCAGGGAAAGGTCAAGCAATTCCTAGAATCATACGCCAATGGTGACCTTAAACTTCCACTGACTGGGGGAGTTGTGTCAGGTCTACCGAAAGTCCCTAGGAGAGGAACGCCAAGCGAGAAAAAAGAATGGCCAAGTCTTCTTCTCCTTAGCCCATCGACATCTCTCAATAACACTATATACCATCCATGTGAAGAGGCAATCAAAAAAATTTATGAAGATGATCCTCGTCAACTATCATTGTTTGGAGTTAGTGGTTGCGGGAAGACCAGGACTGTCATCGAGATTCTTTCCCAGAAATGGGGCATCTATTTGAACGCCAGCAGCACCGATAGAGGATCCAATGACTTGACATCGCTTGCTAAGTTTATGCAAGAGGCAAATTTGGCACGGTTATATAATAATCAAGATAAGGCAGAAAATGGCCTTAACACACAAGCAATCACGCACTGCCTACTCCTGTCAAGACTACTGATCTTCCAACACTGTCTGGGATTGAACAAAAACCTAACTTGTGAAAGCTTGATGCTCTTGCAGGTTTGCCCCTCAGCTTTCAGCAAGGAGGTACCCGATATTTTTGACAAGCTTTTCAATACTATAGCCGCAAGCTTCCACGAGGGAGGTGTTGGAAGAGGGAACGTACGCCGTGTCGTTCAAAAAGCTTTTGAACAAGTTCAAAGTCAACTGAATCCATCGACCAAAATTCTGATTGTAGTTGATGAGGCTCAGAATTTCAGCCGAGTATTTGAGAAACGATTCCAATCGAACCTACCCGATAGCAGACCGAGACCATTACTATCGCCTGTAGTCCATGGCCTTGAAACAGTAACCACGGATTCGCAACATGTTTGTATCATTCCGTGTGGGACTGGCCTTAGTCTTAATGACCTTCAATGGTTGGAGGATTCTGGCGCAGAAGCCAAAGGTACCAAGGAACCGGATGGAGGTCAATCCTATCGTATCACCAATTTTTCTGGATGGAGTAGTATAGCACAAATCACCGAATACTTAGAGCGTCTTAAAGATCAAGTGACTACAGGTCGTGAAAAAATCGATGAAATGATACCGCCAGCTGCAGTCGATACGATGTACCGACTCCTCCGAGGCCGATTCCGACCCATTATCAGCGTGATCGAGGGAACTATATGGAAGCACAATGCGATCGAGGAGACTAAAAGGGAGCAAAATGAGCCAGGATCTCAAGAAGAGCCAATCTGGATGAAGGAGATAAAGGACGTGCAACAAAGGCTAACAACTTGCCCTGATGATTTGAACCAGAGGAAAAGGGGGAACTTATGCTCTGACTTTCATCACGCTATGAAGGCGCTTAATGTGGAGAAATCTGAGATGCTCTATCTCGTCAAAGTAGCACTTGTTCGCATGGTGTTATTTGGAGTACAAACTGTTATCGCTAAGGAACTTCCCCAACTTGTAGAATCGGCGCTTGGTAGGATGGAGTTTATCAAGTCAAAATCGCCAGAATATCGTACAGTGATCGACGAACCATTTGTGTTTCTTGCAGTCCACAATTACTTTCAAAAATCAGACCCTGGATTTCACAACATGATAGTTACCTTTTGGACATTCACTAAAGACCCCAAAATACATGGAAAATTTTGGGAGTGTCAAGTTCCTTTGAGCTTGATCAACATCTTCCACAACAAGACGCTTGCGAAAAAGATGTTTCCAAAAAATGCACCTCTGGATCTGGTTGATCACGAAGCCACCATAGTTGGATGGAAAAAATCCCGCATTGGAGCTGATTGCAGTGACTTGACTATGGAGCAATTCTTGGAGGCCCATTTCGACCATGATTCGAGGATTGATAAAAGAGAGATTCCTCCATTTTATTTCCCCACGGACGAAATCACTGGTCCAGACATTGTGTTTATTCTCAAGATCAACAAAAAGATGTACCCCGTATTTGTCCAGCTCAAATTCGTGAAGAAGCTTGATGGTATGAAAGCAGCACACGCCTTAGAGACAATTAGCCGCGACGCGATCAATGTACACCATTTGCCCAACTTTGACCGCTTTTGCCCTCCGAATGAAAGGTATCTTAGCTTGTTGTTAATGTATCCTGGAAAATTGTCAGATAAAAATAAGACCATGCATCCCCCAGATTCAAGGCAGGCTCTAATGGTGATAGATGAGGGCAACATTGCCGAATACTTTCATGAGAACGAGATTGAGCTATTGGATTCCATCAAGAGAAGTGGAGAGGCAATTGAGCATGGAAGAGAAAAGAAGATCAAATCCAACGAGCAAGAATCGTCCTTAACACTGCAAGATGGCGACTAATTGTTTTCAGAAAATAAAAAAAGCTTATTCATTCACATAAACGTTTGTAACAACCCAGTTTATTTTGTTGAACTCTCTTGGTGCGGAGATCGCACCTTCTTGGAAAACTGTGCGTGCTCTTCCAGCGTGTGAGTGCGCATCACAAATGATCCTCCTGCACTCTCACAAGCCTGGGAAAGGTCATCCTTACTCATCTTGAACAGAGTCCTCCTCGTAAGCTCTGTTGGCCCCGTGGGATACCCAGATGCAGGGATCTAGCAGGCAGAGCTCGAATATCTCTGGTACATGATGAAAAAAAAAAAAAAAAAAAAAAAAAGCAGGTTAAAAGTATGATTTGGAGCAGAAAGAAGCAGAATGAACCTCAATTTATAATCGCCATGGTCTGTCTCATTGCATTCCGGACAGTCAATGGACCGATCAGATTCGACGATGTTAATAAAGTCTACTATGTGGATCCTGCGGACCATGACAAAAATAAGGAAATACTACAGAGCGTTTTTCGCCGCGATTTAGTGATGCTCATAGGCGCACGTGCCTCTCACCCAATTAACTGACTTTGGGTATCGCTGCCTCCCGTAAGCCAACTTCCGCGAAAATGGATAAAGTGGATGCAATGTATGCGCTATTGTACCGGTACTGACCTTATATTTTTCATTTAGACTATCATTTGAGGAAGTTAACGTTCGCAATAATGAGTCTGTTTTCTGGAGAACTTTTGGTGATGCGAGACGTACACTCGAAGTCAAATGGGTATGTTTTTTAAGCTTAGTTAACTCTCCACGAGTTGATGTGCCATTCTAATACAATGAATTGTGCTCAATGTCAATAGTCATCCAGGAATGATTTGTCTTTGTGGACGCTCCATTCATGAGGATCTTCGCTCGAAAGTCAACGGCTCGACGAAATGTCTCGATTACGATACATGGCAGGTCTTCTCCACACACAATCAGAATGAGAGGATGTTTTCGTACCATACTTTTAGAAGGATGGTCGATTCACTTTTGAATGAATCAGCTACAGATGCTGTTAATCTTCTCCGAACAGATTTTATTGGGTATCTCGGCGATATATCTATCACAGACACGGAACAACAGGGATTGGCAGACTTCCTAACTGCAGAAGGGGTGCTGATAAGACTTGATGGCAGTAACTACCGTATGGCCTCAGCATTCATTGACTCGTTTGTGAGGAGATATATTATTCCATCAAAATATCCCAACGCTCCTTCAGAGTCACCCCCAAAGAAAAGAGGAGGATCATTGGATATTCTAGAGATTATGAAGATTGCTCTTCGATTTTTCGATAAAGACTTGATTTTGCAGGCGGAAGATCGATCATACAAAAGTTCGGGGAGAACAGTTAAGGTTATGGGCGACTACAACGCCAGTGTCCCTCGAGAAAGCGTCTATGGCACGGAATTGATGAGAGTTCTCACCAACTGGCTAAACAAAACAAAAAAATATGAGACCATTGGCCAGTGGCACCTCCGTGAGCGTGAGGACCACAAATATAGTGACATTGTCATCAAGAAAGCAGGAAAACCTACGGTTGTTATCGAGCTTTTGGCTACAGGGAGTCAAACTTCTATTAAGGACCATATCAGCAAGACGCTAACTTACAAACGTTTACTCCCAGCAGAAGAAGCTTGGGTTGTTCATTTTACCTGTGAGGACGACTATTTTAAGCACCCATACTGGCAAACCGACGCGGAACTGGACCAAGGGGTGAATTTGGTGCATTTCTGGCACGATAGGAGTTTTGATACAGTGCGGATGAATGCTCGCTGGAAGGACAGTGGCAATACTCAAAGAATTGACGATGAGCTGTTGACTGTCTAACAGCAATTCTATTTTTTTTTTACCCAACATTGTAAGGACGTCCCATTTTGTTGACATAGGCTTTATAATTTTGCAGATCTGTTTAAATAGCTGTTACTTTGTATATTTCGCATTGATTGCATTAAAACACTCTCTCTTCATTAATGACAAACAATTTACTTTATGTATCTATACCTTAATCTATATTTATATATTAGTCAGAAAGGCTTCGGGTCGAGTTGGGTAACCTGGCTGTCACGTTACGAGCCTTATTGCGGGACCTATTTTGGGGCAAATGATATCTATTCAGCAACAAATGTCGATGGATGCGGAGCATGTTCTACCAAATTTGTCGTAAGGACATATTATATTATCTTCTATAACGTAAACACCATTCAACGTGGTAGCATCCACCCAATCTGAAGAACTATGTATATAGAATAATAATAAATAGTTGCTGACTTTTTATGAATAGGCGTGCTTGTCAGCCTGAAACGACACAAATTGGCATTGATTACCAGGCTCGCACAATTCGAGCTCGAACTTTTTGATACGAGAAATGAGCTTGAGAGTGCCATGGACACAAAGGGAAGTATAAAGAGAAGACTGAAACTTTCTTCATGACAACTGAAAATACAAATCGAATACATGATACTGAAGTACAAGGCATTTACCGCGAAACTTGGCTGTGTTAATTTGTTCTGAAAAAGATATCAGATCATTAAACTCACTTTAAATGCGCAAACCGGGCTTCATTACGACATCTGGGCTACATGGGCTCACAAAAGTGATGTTAGCCATGTACAGCCTTCCACATTTGAAAGTAGAAACACCAAATATTTTATGTTGGCTTCAACTTTAATGAATTTGACTCACTTATTGACACATCGATTGGGCCGCTGATAAGGCGTAATCGACGTCTGCCAAAAAATGGCCCGTGTCTCTTCCCCTGTATGCTCATATTTATTTTTTTCTTTGTATCTCTTCCTTTTTCTTCCATTCTCTTGTGTCTCATCTCCCTCACTGCGTGTTGGTTTTGTTCTTTGTCTCTTTCCTCTTGACCATTCTTTCATCTTTCTTTTTATCTTTCCACAATGAGTGAATCCAACAAATACATTTTTTTCTTTTGTGCCAAAGGACTCGTGGGAAAAAAGAAAAAAGATGAAGAAAAATTACTCCGTGAATATCATGATCATTTAAATCGTTATCACTTATCCATCCTGGTTGAGTTCGAGTTAGAAAATACAACTGAACCTTTCCTCATTCATCGTAATCCCATGTCAGACATGGCCTTTCTCCTCTATTTTTTTTTTTTTCAACCGTACATCTGTGTTACGACACTACAAGACCTGTAAAAGTTGCCGAAAATAATGCGCCGCCGGTCCCTCCAGCCTCGAATGCCGATACATGTTCAGATGGCCATTCATTACAGGATAGTGTTAAAAAACATGAGGCAGTAATTAAGATGCTTTGTGAGAGGATAGACGCTCTTGAAGAGAGGTATGACATCCTTTATTTGTTGTTAATGAGTTAATAGATTCTTCTTTTTTTTTTTTTTTTTTTTTTTTTTTTTTTGAGATTAAATAGAAAAGAAGTTCAATCGCCATGTCATGATAAATAGCGAACAAGAACAGTAGTTCTTTGTTATTATTTTAAATAAACCTCTTTTCATATAAAACGTTCGTTCTCCCTCATAACTTCAAAACAATAACTTTCAGTTCTCATCCTTTACTTCCCCATTACTCCATGGATATCTTGAAATATGTTGGAAAAAATCTTCCGACAAAAAAACAGATCCCAAAAATAAGGTGTACACTCTTTTTTGTCTACTTGATGGAGAACCGCTTTCTGTCCTCATTGATGCATCTGCGCTCTCCTACACCAGCGTTTGCCGACTCAAAAGCTTTATAATGGCAAGAGCAAATGTCAAAAAAAGATTCATTGCACGGGCTCGTGACATTGACAAAGCTTGAGAACATTCATAAGTTGTTTGACAATTTTGAATCGTTGGCAATGCTTTTCGAATCAACAGAAATGAATCGAAAGCATGACAATGAGAATGACAATACTGCCGAGAGTAAACAACGACTACGGCGTTCTAAAAGAACATTGGCAAGACATTTATGAAAAACCCGTTGAATAAAAAATCGATATTTATTTCTTTATGATTTATTTTCTATATTTTCTATATCTATATTTTTATATCTTTATATTTTTATATTATCATGTTTTTATATTTTTATATTATCATGTTTTTATATTTTTATATTATCATGTTTTTATATTTTTATATTATCATGTTTTTATATTTTTATATTATCATGTTTTTATATTTTTATATTTTTATATTTTATACTCGGAGATCTTTATCTTCAATACTGATGTCAACACTCACCTTATACTGTAGAACTGAGCAAGGCTAATAAACTGTTGCACATCTCTTTGCTTGGTGGAACGAGGCCACTCTTTGATAGCCTTGACATGGCCTGAGCTTGTCTTGATACCTTCTTTACAAACGACGTGGCCCAAGAATTCAGTTTCTTCTTGCATAAAGGAACACTTGCTAAGTTTGGCATAGAGACGATTCTTCCGGAGAAATGAGAGTACACTGCAGAGATGGGCTAGGTGCTCAGTCTTGGCCTTGGAGTAGATTAGAATATCATCCAGGTAAAGTACTACACACTTATCCAGCAGTGGGCTCAATGCTTGTGACATCATGGTGGAGAAGGAAGCAGGGGCATTAGTTAGACCAAACGGAACAACATTAAATTCATAGTGGCCATATCAATATACAACGAAATGCAGTCTTATGAGTGTGTGCATCAAAAATCCGCTGCTGGTGATAACCTGACATTAGATCGAGTTTTGAGAAATATTTTGCATCTCGAAAGCGGTCGATGAGCTCATCGATACGCGGAAGTGGATGGCGATTTTTGCGTGTGATTCTATTTAAGCCACGGTAATCTACGCAGATACGAAGGGTCCCATCTTTCTTTTTGACGAAAAGGACGGAAGCCCCATAAGGTGATGTGCTGGGCTTGATAAATCCTTTAGCTAAGAGTTCATTCAGCTGTTTGCGTAACTCGTCGAGTTCAGCGATAGAGAGGCGAATCACAGGGCGAACAGGTGGATCTGCGTTGGGATCTGTTTCAATTTCATAGAATCGCCACGGTCTGGTGGAAGACCTGCAGGGAGTGAGTCAGGAAAGACATCGGGGAACTCAACCTGTATAATTGACGCAATATCAGGGTGTATGTCGGAATTGGTAGATGAGGGAATTTTACTGTGGCGAGATAAACCTCGCTGCCTGGCTGTGCCGCGGCAGTTTAGAAATGCATGTGACTCATAAGTAGCCCACGAGACTTAGCTGTAATGGAATTGGTTTGAAACCCTCTGCATGACCAGTGCATGGCATTGCCATTATGTGTGAAGTGGGGATCATTAGTGCGCCAGTCGATAGAGGGATTAATTGTGGTAAGCCAAGGCTTGCCGAGAATGAGGTCATAGTATTTGAGGGGATAGACGAGAGGATGAAGAGTGTCGGAATAAGTGTCACGTTCAAGAGTGATGGAAACAGTATGTTTGGTGATGGAGCGGTCGCCATTAGGGAGTATAATTGGAATGGAGGAACAGGAATGGAGGGGAATGGAGTTTTGTTTTTGGAATGAGGAGCTAATGACGTTACCCTCAGCGCCACCATCGATTAAAATCCTGGCTGGACGGCCATTAACAGCACCAAGGAACGTGAGTAGGGTACGGGCAGCAGTGTCGACTGTGAAGGATTGTAGTTGAAGGGTCTTCTTGCGTGAGCAACGTTGCAGGTTCTTGGGGGAGAAGGCAGGTCCACGGTCTCAGAGAGGAAGATACAGAGATCGTGTGGCCATTGGAATGTTGGTGAGTGTTTAGGTTTAATTTATCTCTGGCACGTGGCCCATTATTTACATTTTTAGCTTTTTTCGTTGGTTTCTGACTGCAGGAGGGAGCGTATGCATAGCAGAATTTTTAACTTCAACAGATTTATTTGTAATGTTGGGAAAACTTAAATCTGGTTTGCGCGCACTCCCCTTGTCCAGAAGAGAAGGAGAGGTTGCTTCAGCGATCAAGCCCTGGACTAAGCTTGACCGCTGGGGGCTTTTCCCGACATAGTGGAACATTGCTGGAGTATTTATTCATTTCTGGTAGAGGGACCTGTACCAGGTAACTACGTGTTTATCTACATAATAGAGAGTTTTCGCAACCTCGTTTTTACATCAAAATTCACATCGGGGAGTGAAAAAAAACCTTAAAAAGCATCTCTATTTTTGAAATCCAGCCTTGTCATAAATTTGCTTTGTAAAATACAACAAGATTCGTTTTTCTCGTATTTCTACGTCTAGCCAGAATTGCTTAAATTTAGCCAAAAAAATATAAAAAATTGCCAATTCTATATTTTTATCATTTTTTACCATAAAAGACGCGACTTTTTAGACTATAGAGGTTATCAACATTAGAAATCTCTATTCTATTAGTCATCAATGCTCTAGCCTAGAGTCATTTAAAGCCGTAGTGTCTACGAGCCTTTACCTCCTGCTATTCCTTTCACCGAAAAAACTCTGGCACACAACAGAAAGCATTCTTCTCTAATGAATACTCCCCCAGAACAAAATGAGACGCATAACTTACCTTCCTTTCAGAGATTGTCGATTGAGGATATATCCCAGACGGATCCTGTGGATGATGTTGAAGAAGCAGGATCAGACTCTGAATCACCTTTATCGGTAAATCTGAACATCGTACGGAAATCTGCGTCAGAAAGTGCTTCCAAATCGATACGATTATTTTGGAGTCGAGGTACCTGGAAGTTAGCAGCACCATCATCATTTATATCCCTTCCATCGAGAAGCTGTTGAGCGTTGACGAGGTTTAAGAGAACGGGTGCAATGTGGACGCTTTACATATTTTTTTTTTTTTTTTTTTTAATTCGAAGTATTTATTTTAAAATCAGTCACAGCGTTAAGAAGAACATGGAAAAGTCGTTCTGTATATTACTAATGGCGAAAATAAAAATGGTCATTTTTCAGAAACACATCAAACTCTTTTAAGTTCATTCTCAGCTGATGTAAATCCTTGATGTAAACTTGGTTGCGAAAACTCTCTAATAGGTAGTGAAGACAAAAGGTGATCTTTATTAAATTATTATTACAAGCCTTTTATAGGCTTAAGACTATATACTGTGACACTGGTTCAGGACTACCTGACACCGTAGTCCGAACCTTTCGTCTCTAGATCATACAAAACAGCGGCATTCAGTCGGCAGACTTCCGCTGCTGCTTTTCACACACAGCTTGGGTTGATATCGTTGCTTTGACTTCAAATATGGCAACTTTCCAGAATTGTTCCCTTCGTATTTTGTCCTGTTTCCATTCCTTATTTAACCTTAAGTATTCTTGTTCAAGGTTGATGCGTCCACTATTCTGTAGTGCTGGTAATATTATGGTCATCCAATTTGAATCGAAGACACTCTTATCTTGGGAACGCACTGCAGAACTTTAGATAATCTTGATAATTGATTTCGCGAGGATTCTTCAACTGTCTAAAGTAATCCGAGCCAGGGACGTGTCCAAGAGCCGATGACCATGGTTCACATTTGCTAGTATACTTGCTGCCGGTGCCTTCGGGAAGAATTACTGTCATTATTACTTTTGAGTTTATACAGAAAATCTATTTCGGGTCGACAAATAAAGTAGAAACGCAATTGTGAATATTAGTTGGTGATTCTTGCCTTACCGAGCCTAATATTTATTGCAAGAGAGGAATAGTAGGAGACCTGAACACATTGGCGCCCTTTGCTAAAGGGTCCCCAAATGAGTATGCTCCATGAAACGTCTAGGACGCTCACGGTCATCAAACCTTTCTAGCAATAACGAAAGGGGTGATGATGGGAGCTAAGGTGTGCTATTTTAAAGCAGTCTTTATCCGCGGAGTCCCCCTAGCACATTCTGCCACGATTTCATAATAAAAGGCACTTCATTATACGATTGTTTCCAAGACATGTCAGAGAGACATGTATCCGGTGTAAAAAAAAAGTGACGAACCCAGTAAAAAAAAGGCTGACAGTGTGTGTGAGAAAGAGAGATGAGTAGGTGTGCTAAAAGAAGGGAGGAGTGGGAGAGGCAGTAGAGAGTAAATGGTGTGTTGAGAGATAAAAGCTGATGCGGAAAATAATATGTAACACTATGGCGATAAAAAAAGTTGTGAATGACGAAAAAGGAAAAATAAAGTAATAGCTAAAAAAAAAAAAAAAAAAAAAAAGACTAGAGAGGACCAAGAGACAATGTCATAAAGCTTTCCTTTTTGGAGCTTTAGCTCCGTCAGACAGACACGCTCGATCATGTTGCGATGATGGGTGGTAGGTGGTCAAGTCGTGCTCCATAAGACCATAAAAATAAAGCGCCAGGTTCCAACAGATGTGAATAAGAACAAGCTAAAACTACTTACTGATGCTTTGGGAATCAATAGAGAGAGAGGCAGAGAGAGACGGAGAGAGAGAGGTGAAAAAAAAAAAAAAAAAAAAAAAAAGTGTTTGGAGTGTGTGTGTACAGTATGAGTAAAAAAGTGCGTGGAGAGAGAAAAAAGTGCGTGGAGGTGAAGCAACAAGAGAGGCAGTGTGAGTGGAGATAATCAAACGCGAAAACAAGTCATCAACCATGCGATGATAAATGTCAGCATCACTTGTCTAGCTTTTACCAATAATCCTTAGACGTCAGCCCAATATAATCACCTTGAAGGCTAAGAGGATGAACACCGTCTCGGGCTCGAAGAATGCTTTTAACTGTTCACTATGTGAAGGGAGGGTGATGCCTTTTGCGGTTGAGCGTCCTGCACCTAAAACATCATCGTACCGTCGCAGAGCTTAGAAATTAAGTCCTAGTCCCTGTCCCTCAGCAATAATTGGATAACTTTTGTTGATATCCAAACCTTTCGTCTCTAGATCATAAAAGATGGCGGCATTCAGTCGGACAGACTTCCACTGCTGCTTTTCACACACAACTTGGATTGATGTCGTTGCTTTGAATTCAAATATGGCAACTCTATGCCGCCATTTGCCGTCAAACCGGATTCGGATTGACATATTCACCTTCCGACCACATGGAGTTGAACAACTCGATCCATACTTGCTCTCAGAATCCTTTCGTGCTTGGGCACTTGCTCTGGAAACTAATTCACCACTAAGGGAAAGCGAGAATGCATGGTAATTACACCTATTAACTGAATTTCTTTGCCGAGCTACAGCAGTGGCAGAATCAACGTCTAAAACGTCCACAAACATTCTACTTACGTAATAGCTCGGAGCGACGTATCATGTAGCAGGTTGAAAATGGTAGACCAGCTCGACACAAATACATGCTATGACGTTGGTGAAGCAAACAAATCAAGTTCAATCCACAAGAGGATTTGGGAGATGATCTGAAGAATAGTGTACAGGGTAGTGTCCTCCTCTGATTGAGACAACAAAGTCCACACCCGTTTGTTAAGAAGCTTAAACTGGGATCTCCTGATATTCCTACTAGAGTTGCTGGTGGCAGGATAGAGAGTTGTCAATAGATCCTTCTGGAGGGATTTAATGCTCTGGTAGCACACCCATTACAAGATGATCGAAAGAGGGTCACGCCTTCCGCCATTGAATACGAGATCGAGAACTGCTTCCCTGTCACAGTATATAGTCTTAAGCCTATAAAAGGCTTGTAATAATAATTTAATAAAGATCACCTTTTGTCTTCACTACCTATTAGAGAGTTTTCGCAACCAAGTTTACATCAAGGATTTACATCAGCTGAGAATGAACTTAAAAGAGTTTGATGTGTTTCTGAAAAATGACCATTTTTATTTTCGCCATTAGTAATATACAGAACGACTTTTCCATGTTCTTCTTAACGCTGTGACTGATTTTAAAATAAATACTTCGAATTAAAAAAAAAAAAAAAAAAATATGTAAAGCGTCCACATTGCACCCGTTCTCTTAAACCTCGTCAACGCTCAACAGCTTCTCGATGGAAGGGATATAAATGATGATGGTGCTGCTAACTTCCAGGTACCTCGACTCCAAAATAATCGTATCGATTTGGAAGCACTTTCTGACGCAGATTTCCGTACGATGTTCAGATTTACCGATAAAGGTGATTCAGAGTCTGATCCTGCTTCTTCAACATCATCCACAGGATCCGTCTGGGATATATCCTCAATCGACAATCTCTGAAAGGAAGGTAAGTTATGCGTCTCATTTTGTTCTGGGGGAGTATTCATTAGAGAAGAATGCTTTCTGTTGTGTGCCAGAGTTTTTTCGGTGAAAGGAATAGCAGGAGGTAAAGGCTCGTAGACACTACGGCTTTAAATGACTCTAGGCTAGAGCATTGATGACTAATAGAATAGAGATTTCTAATGTTGATAACCTCTATAGTCTAAAAAGTCGCGTCTTTTATGGTAAAAAATGATAAAAATATAGAATTGGCAATTTTTTATATTTTTTTGGCTAAATTTAAGCAATTCTGGCTAGACGTAGAAATACGAGAAAAACGAATCTTGTTGTATTTTACAAAGCAAATTTATGACAAGGCTGGATTTCAAAAATAGAGATGCTTTTTAAGGTTTTTTTTCACTCCCCGATGTGAATTTTGATGTAAAAACGAGGTTGCGAAAACTCTCTATTATGTAGATAAACACGTAGTTACCTGGTACAGGTCCCTCTACCAGAAATGAATAAATACTCCAGCAATGTTCCACTATGTCGGGAAAAGCCCCCAGCGGTCAAGCTTAGTCCAGGGCTTGATCGCTGAAGCAACCTCTCCTTCTCTTCTGGACAAGGGGAGTGCGCGCAAACCAGATTTAAGTTTTCCCAACATTACAAATAAATCTGTTGAAGTTAAAAATTCTGCTATGCATACGCTCCCTCCTGCAGTCAGAAACCAACGAAAAAAGCTAAAAATGTAAATAATGGGCCACGTGCCAGAGATAAATTAAACCTAAACACTCACCAACATTCCAATGGCCACACGATCTCTGTATCTTCCTCTCTGAGACCGTGGACCTGCCTTCTCCCCCAAGAACCTGCAACGTTGCTCACGCAAGAAGACCCTTCAACTACAATCCTTCACAGTCGACACTGCTGCCCGTACCCTACTCACGTTCCTTGGTGCTGTTAATGGCCGTCCAGCCAGGATTTTAATCGATGGTGGCGCTGAGGGTAACGTCATTAGCTCCTCATTCCAAAAACAAAACTCCATTCCCCTCCATTCCTGTTCCTCCATTCCAATTATACTCCCTAATGGCGACCGCTCCATCACCAAACATACTGTTTCCATCACTCTTGAACGTGACACTTATTCCGACACTCTTCATCCTCTCGTCTATCCCCTCAAATACTATGACCTCATTCTCGGCAAGCCTTGGCTTACCACAATTAATCCCTCTATCGACTGGCGCACTAATGATCCCCACTTCACACATAATGGCAATGCCATGCACTGGTCATGCAGAGGGTTTCAAACCAATTCCATTACAGCTAAGTCTCGTGGGCTACTTATGAGTCACATGCATTTCTAAACTGCCGCGGCACAGCCAGGCAGCGAGGTTTATCTCGCCACAGTAAAATTCCCTCATCTACCAATTCCGACATACACCCTGATATTGCGTCAATTATACAGGTTGAGTTCCCCGATGTCTTTCCTGACTCACTCCCTGCAGGTCTTCCACCAGACCGTGGCGATTCTATGAAATTGAAACAGATCCCAACGCAGATCCACCTGTTCGCCCTGTGATTCGCCTCTCTATCGCTGAACTCGACGAGTTACGCAAACAGCTGAATGAACTCTTAGCTAAAGGATTTATCAAGCCCAGCACATCACCTTATGGGGCTTCCGTCCTTTTCGTCAAAAAGAAAGATGGGACCCTTCGTATCTGCGTAGATTACCGTGGCTTAAATAGAATCACACGCAAAAATCGCCATCCACTTCCGCGTATCGATGAGCTCATCGACCGCTTTCGAGATGCAAAATATTTCTCAAAACTCGATCTAATGTCAGGTTATCACCAGCAGCGGATTTTTGATGCACACACTCATAAGACTGCATTTCGTTGTATATTGATATGGCCACTATGAATTTAATGTTGTTCCGTTTGGTCTAACTAATGCCCCTGCTTCCTTCTCCACCATGATGTCACAAGCATTGAGCCCACTGCTGGATAAGTGTGTAGTACTTTACCTGGATGATATTCTAATCTACTCCAAGGCCAAGACTGAGCACCTAGCCCATCTCTGCAGTGTACTCTCATTTCTCCGGAAGAATCGTCTCTATGCCAAACTTAGCAAGTGTTCCTTTATGCAAGAAGAAACTGAATTCTTGGGCCACGTCGTTTGTAAAGAAGGTATCAAGACAAGCTCAGGCCATGTCAAGGCTATCAAAGAGTGGCCTCGTTCCACCAAGCAAAGAGATGTGCAACAGTTTATTAGCCTTGCTCAGTTCTACAGTATAAGGTGAGTGTTGACATCAGTATTGAAGATAAAGATCTCCGAGTATAAAATATAAAAATATAAAAATATAAAAACATGATAATATAAAAATATAAAAACATGATAATATAAAAATATAAAAACATGATAATATAAAAATATAAAAACATGATAATATAAAAATATAAAAACATGATAATATAAAAATATAAAGATATAAAAATATAGATATAGAAAATATAGAAAATAAATCATAAAGAAATAAATATCGATTTTTTATTCAACGGGTTTTTCATAAATGTCTTGCCAATGTTCTTTTAGAACGCCGTAGTCGTTGTTTACTCTCGGCAGTATTGTCATTCTCATTGTCATGCTTTCGATTCATTTCTGTTGATTCGAAAAGCATTGCCAACGATTCAAAATTGTCAAACAACTTATGAATGTTCTCAAGCTTTGTCAATGTCACGAGCCCGTGCAATGAATCTTTTTTTGACATTTGCTCTTGCCATTATAAAGCTTTTGAGTCGGCAAACGCTGGTGTAGGAGAGCGCAGATGCATCAATGAGGACAGAAAGCGGTTCTCCATCAAGTAGACAAAAAAGAGTGTACACCTTATTTTTGGGATCTGTTTTTTTGTCGGAAGATTTTTTCCAACATATTTCAAGATATCCATGGAGTAATGGGGAAGTAAAGGATGAGAACTGAAAGTTATTGTTTTGAAGTTATGAGGGAGAACGAACGTTTTATATGAAAAGAGGTTTATTTAAAATAATAACAAAGAACTACTGTTCTTGTTCGCTATTTATCATGACATGGCGATTGAACTTCTTTTCTATTTAATCTCAAAAAAAAAAAAAAAAAAAAAAAAAAAAAAAGAAGAATCTATTAACTCATTAACAACAAATAAAGGATGTCATACCTCTCTTCAAGAGCGTCTATCCTCTCACAAAGCATCTTAATTACTGCCTCATGTTTTTTAACACTATCCTGTAATGAATGGCCATCTGAACATGTATCGGCATTCGAGGCTGGAGGGACCGGCGGCGCATTATTTTCGGCAACTTTTACAGGTCTTGTAGTGTCGTAACACAGATGTACGGTTGAAAAAAAAAAAAATAGAGGAGAAAGGCCATGTCTGACATGGGATTACGATGAATGAGGAAAGGTTCAGTTGTATTTTCTAACTCGAACTCAACCAGGATGGATAAGTGATAACGATTTAAATGATCATGATATTCACGGAGTAATTTTTCTTCATCTTTTTTCTTTTTTCCCACGAGTCCTTTGGCACAAAAGAAAAAAATGTATTTGTTGGATTCACTCATTGTGGAAAGATAAAAAGAAAGATGAAAGAATGGTCAAGAGGAAAGAGACAAAGAACAAAACCAACACGCAGTGAGGGAGATGAGACACAAGAGAATGGAAGAAAAAGGAAGAGATACAAAGAAAAAAATAAATATGAGCATACAGGGGAAGAGACACGGGCCATTTTTTGGCAGACGTCGATTACGCCTTATCAGCGGCCCAATCGATGTGTCAATAAGTGAGTCAAATTCATTAAAGTTGAAGCCAACATAAAATATTTGGTGTTTCTACTTTCAAATGTGGAAGGCTGTACATGGCTAACATCACTTTTGTGAGCCCATGTAGCCCAGATGTCGTAATGAAGCCCGGTTTGCGCATTTAAAGTGAGTTTAATGATCTGATATCTTTTTCAGAACAAATTAACACAGCCAAGTTTCGCGGTAAATGCCTTGTACTTCAGTATCATGTATTCGATTTGTATTTTCAGTTGTCATGAAGAAAGTTTCAGTCTTCTCTTTATACTTCCCTTTGTGTCCATGGCACTCTCAAGCTCATTTCTCGTATCAAAAAGTTCGAGCTCGAATTGTGCGAGCCTGGTAATCAATGCCAATTTGTGTCGTTTCAGGCTGACAAGCACGCCTATTCATAAAAAGTCAGCAACTATTTATTATTATTCTATATACATAGTTCTTCAGATTGGGTGGATGCTACCACGTTGAATGGTGTTTACGTTATAGAAGATAATATAATATGTCCTTACGACAAATTTGGTAGAACATGCTCCGCATCCATCGACATTTGTTGCTGAATAGATATCATTTGCCCCAAAATAGGTCCCGCAATAAGGCTCGTAACGTGACAGCCAGGTTACCCAACTCGACCCGAAGCCTTTCTGACTAATATATAAATATAGATTAAGGTATAGATACATAAAGTAAATTGTTTGTCATTAATGAAGAGAGAGTGTTTTAATGCAATCAATGCGAAATATACAAAGTAACAGCTATTTAAACAGATCTGCAAAATTATAAAGCCTATGTCAACAAAATGGGACGTCCTTACAATGTTGGGTAAAAAAAAAATAGAATTGCTGTTAGACAGTCAACAGCTCATCGTCAATTCTTTGAGTATTGCCACTGTCCTTCCAGCGAGCATTCATCCGCACTGTATCAAAACTCCTATCGTGCCAGAAATGCACCAAATTCACCCCTTGGTCCAGTTCCGCGTCGGTTTGCCAGTATGGGTGCTTAAAATAGTCGTCCTCACAGGTAAAATGAACAACCCAAGCTTCTTCTGCTGGGAGTAAACGTTTGTAAGTTAGCGTCTTGCTGATATGGTCCTTAATAGAAGTTTGACTCCCTGTAGCCAAAAGCTCGATAACAACCGTAGGTTTTCCTGCTTTCTTGATGACAATGTCACTATATTTGTGGTCCTCACGCTCACGGAGGTGCCACTGGCCAATGGTCTCATATTTTTTTGTTTTGTTTAGCCAGTTGGTGAGAACTCTCATCAATTCCGTGCCATAGACGCTTTCTCGAGGGACACTGGCGTTGTAGTCGCCCATAACCTTAACTGTTCTCCCCGAACTTTTGTATGATCGATCTTCCGCCTGCAAAATCAAGTCTTTATCGAAAAATCGAAGAGCAATCTTCATAATCTCTAGAATATCCAATGATCCTCCTCTTTTCTTTGGGGGTGACTCTGAAGGAGCGTTGGGATATTTTGATGGAATAATATATCTCCTCACAAACGAGTCAATGAATGCTGAGGCCATACGGTAGTTACTGCCATCAAGTCTTATCAGCACCCCTTCTGCAGTTAGGAAGTCTGCCAATCCCTGTTGTTCCGTGTCTGTGATAGATATATCGCCGAGATACCCAATAAAATCTGTTCGGAGAAGATTAACAGCATCTGTAGCTGATTCATTCAAAAGTGAATCGACCATCCTTCTAAAAGTATGGTACGAAAACATCCTCTCATTCTGATTGTGTGTGGAGAAGACCTGCCATGTATCGTAATCGAGACATTTCGTCGAGCCGTTGACTTTCGAGCGAAGATCCTCATGAATGGAGCGTCCACAAAGACAAATCATTCCTGGATGACTATTGACATTGAGCACAATTCATTGTATTAGAATGGCACATCAACTCGTGGAGAGTTAACTAAGCTTAAAAAACATACCCATTTGACTTCGAGTGTACGTCTCGCATCACCAAAAGTTCTCCAGAAAACAGACTCATTATTGCGAACGTTAACTTCCTCAAATGATAGTCTAAATGAAAAATATAAGGTCAGTACCGGTACAATAGCGCATACATTGCATCCACTTTATCCATTTTCGCGGAAGTTGGCTTACGGGAGGCAGCGATACCCAAAGTCAGTTAATTGGGTGAGAGGCACGTGCGCCTATGAGCATCACTAAATCGCGGCGAAAAACGCTCTGTAGTATTTCCTTATTTTTGTCATGGTCCGCAGGATCCACATAGTAGACTTTATTAACATCGTCGAATCTGATCGGTCCATTGACTGTCCGGAATGCAATGAGACAGACCATGGCGATTATAAATTGAGGTTCATTCTGCTTCTTTCTGCTCCAAATCATACTTTTAACCTGCTTTTTTTTTTTTTTTTTTTTTTTTTCATCATGTACCAGAGATATTCGAGCTCTGCCTGCTAGATCCCTGCATCTGGGTATCCCACGGGGCCAACAGAGCTTACGAGGAGGACTCTGTTCAAGATGAGTAAGGATGACCTTTCCCAGGCTTGTGAGAGTGCAGGAGGATCATTTGTGATGCGCACTCACACGCTGGAAGAGCACGCACAGTTTTCCAAGAAGGTGCGATCTCCGCACCAAGAGAGTTCAACAAAATAAACTGGGTTGTTACAAACGTTTATGTGAATGAATAAGCTTTTTTTATTTTCTGAAAACAATTAGTCGCCATCTTGCAGTGTTAAGGACGATTCTTGCTCGTTGGATTTGATCTTCTTTTCTCTTCCATGCTCAATTGCCTCTCCACTTCTCTTGATGGAATCCAATAGCTCAATCTCGTTCTCATGAAAGTATTCGGCAATGTTGCCCTCATCTATCACCATTAGAGCCTGCCTTGAATCTGGGGGATGCATGGTCTTATTTTTATCTGACAATTTTCCAGGATACATTAACAACAAGCTAAGATACCTTTCATTCGGAGGGCAAAAGCGGTCAAAGTTGGGCAAATGGTGTACATTGATCGCGTCGCGGCTAATTGTCTCTAAGGCGTGTGCTGCTTTCATACCATCAAGCTTCTTCACGAATTTGAGCTGGACAAATACGGGGTACATCTTTTTGTTGATCTTGAGAATAAACACAATGTCTGGACCAGTGATTTCGTCCGTGGGGAAATAAAATGGAGGAATCTCTCTTTTATCAATCCTCGAATCATGGTCGAAATGGGCCTCCAAGAATTGCTCCATAGTCAAGTCACTGCAATCAGCTCCAATGCGGGATTTTTTCCATCCAACTATGGTGGCTTCGTGATCAACCAGATCCAGAGGTGCATTTTTTGGAAACATCTTTTTCGCAAGCGTCTTGTTGTGGAAGATGTTGATCAAGCTCAAAGGAACTTGACACTCCCAAAATTTTCCATGTATTTTGGGGTCTTTAGTGAATGTCCAAAAGGTAACTATCATGTTGTGAAATCCAGGGTCTGATTTTTGAAAGTAATTGTGGACTGCAAGAAACACAAATGGTTCGTCGATCACTGTACGATATTCTGGCGATTTTGACTTGATAAACTCCATCCTACCAAGCGCCGATTCTACAAGTTGGGGAAGTTCCTTAGCGATAACAGTTTGTACTCCAAATAACACCATGCGAACAAGTGCTACTTTGACGAGATAGAGCATCTCAGATTTCTCCACATTAAGCGCCTTCATAGCGTGATGAAAGTCAGAGCATAAGTTCCCCCTTTTCCTCTGGTTCAAATCATCAGGGCAAGTTGTTAGCCTTTGTTGCACGTCCTTTATCTCCTTCATCCAGATTGGCTCTTCTTGAGATCCTGGCTCATTTTGCTCCCTTTTAGTCTCCTCGATCGCATTGTGCTTCCATATAGTTCCCTCGATCACGCTGATAATGGGTCGGAATCGGCCTCGGAGGAGTCGGTACATCGTATCGACTGCAGCTGGCGGTATCATTTCATCGATTTTTTCACGACCTGTAGTCACTTGATCTTTAAGACGCTCTAAGTATTCGGTGATTTGTGCTATACTACTCCATCCAGAAAAATTGGTGATACGATAGGATTGACCTCCATCCGGTTCCTTGGTACCTTTGGCTTCTGCGCCAGAATCCTCCAACCATTGAAGGTCATTAAGACTAAGGCCAGTCCCACACGGAATGATACAAACATGTTGCGAATCCGTGGTTACTGTTTCAAGGCCATGGACTACAGGCGATAGTAATGGTCTCGGTCTGCTATCGGGTAGGTTCGATTGGAATCGTTTCTCAAATACTCGGCTGAAATTCTGAGCCTCATCAACTACAATCAGAATTTTGGTCGATGGATTCAGTTGACTTTGAACTTGTTCAAAAGCTTTTTGAACGACACGGCGTACGTTCCCTCTTCCAACACCTCCCTCGTGGAAGCTTGCGGCTATAGTATTGAAAAGCTTGTCAAAAATATCGGGTACCTCCTTGCTGAAAGCTGAGGGGCAAACCTGCAAGAGCATCAAGCTTTCACAAGTTAGGTTTTTGTTCAATCCCAGACAGTGTTGGAAGATCAGTAGTCTTGACAGGAGTAGGCAGTGCGTGATTGCTTGTGTGTTAAGGCCATTTTCTGCCTTATCTTGATTATTATATAACCGTGCCAAATTTGCCTCTTGCATAAACTTAGCAAGCGATGTCAAGTCATTGGATCCTCTATCGGTGCTGCTGGCGTTCAAATAGATGCCCCATTTCTGGGAAAGAATCTCGATGACAGTCCTGGTCTTCCCGCAACCACTAACTCCAAACAATGATAGTTGACGAGGATCATCTTCATAAATTTTTTTGATTGCCTCTTCACATGGATGGTATATAGTGTTATTGAGAGATGTCGATGGGCTAAGGAGAAGAAGACTTGGCCATTCTTTTTTCTCGCTTGGCGTTCCTCTCCTAGGGACTTTCGGTAGACCTGACACAACTCCCCCAGTCAGTGGAAGTTTAAGGTCACCATTGGCGTATGATTCTAGGAATTGCTTGACCTTTCCCTGGAAGAATCCCTTCTTGATTCTCTCAAGCCAGAGTCTCTCTAGATATGACATGTGACGGACAATGTTAATATGCCGTAAAAACTAATGTGCTATATAACCCGTAATATAACCCGACAAATCTCTTACCATCCTCATCATTTAGTTCTAAAGCTCTTGGACCTAAGTATCCATAATGTTTCAAGAAAAGGCGTTAGAATAAGCTGCAGCATGTAGCAAAAGATTAAACGAGAAATTGACTCAATCCACAACCACAAAAAAAAAGAAAAGAAAGGGCATTAGGAATAGGCTCCGGGTGTGCAAACTCAATCAAAAGACCCAAGGAATGAATGCAGAGCATCTGCGATGCTGAAAGTCTACTTGAGAAATAGACTCATTTACTGTTGACTTGAGAACTCGTACCTGCAGAGGATCCTAACAATTACAACAGCAATAAAATAAATAAACATGTTAGCATGAACAGTAATGTTGATCAATGACGTCATGCACAGGAGTTTAAGCTCCATCTGGCTGAAAATATCAGTAGCCAGCCCATCAAGAGCTACCTTGTGATGGCCGCTGGACGATGACGTGTATGGTTTTCTTCGCTGGAGCAGAACCAAAGACCTCAGAGATCTCGCTTGTTGCATGAAGCTTTTTTGCATCTGGATGTTCTGAAAGTGTGATAGTTTTTTCGTCCTCATCATCTCCGATTACGATGGAGACATGCCAGAGATTCAATTTGTCGGCAGGAATGTAGTCGAATTCAGGTTCTTTTTCCTTCTTGATTGCTTTTTTGAGATCATCAACTGTGTCGTCCGGCGAAACAACAACTGAGAAGGGGGTTGAATGACCATCAAGGATGCAAAATAGTTTTGTCATGATCAAATGATGATGAAATGCGAGAGGGAATCGGGAGAGGTAAATAGCAAATGAAAGTAGAGAAATGAAGGAAGGAAGAGAAAGAAATGAAAGTAGAGAAAGGAATGAAAGTAGAGAAAGGAGAGAAAGGAATGAAAGTGAGGAAAATAAATTTGTTTTTATCAGAGGGTCACTCTTTTTGGCTAGTCCTTTTCAATTATAAGAATTTTGTTAAATAAACCATTTATATTTGAAAGAGTCTAGCCAAAAAGAGCGACAAGCGTTGACCCTCTGGTTTTTATGTCAAACTGAACTGTGACTGCGATCTTTATCTATTGTTGTGCACGAATTGACTGTAATGATTCAATAGTTTTTTTAGCTTCCTCAATGGCCTTGTCGACATCTGCACGCATCTTGTCCAAATCAATTTCGGATTGAGTGTCAATGCACTGCTTGACGATTTCAGTGCAGACTGGTTGTTCGGTTTTTGTCCGTATGAACCCGGTAGCATGAGCTTTAAGACTATCGGAAACAGTAAAAGTTTTCCCACAATAGCAAACATACACTATCATGCAAAACTGATTCAATAATTCATTCCCACGTGCATTCTTTTTTTCATTCCTAGAAACCGTATATGCATACACCACTCATACTTTGGTTTAATAAAGCTCCCGTCTTCTTCTTCGTCGTAGTTATGCGTTGTGACATTAGCTTGTCTCATTTGGAAAGCTAATGACTTTTTTGTTCATTCAGGTCATTGAATCAGTTTCACATGTGCCCATTCGGTGGCCAAAGATCTTTATTCTTTTGTGAGCCATAACCTTACATCAATAAGTAGTATTCCAACCATGGGCATCACTGACAGCTTGGAGTCTCTTATGGATACCTATGATGAGTTTGCGGCAGAAGTCCACTGGGATCCTGTACCATTCAACCGATATTCGCTCGCATAGTTCATCACAGCTCTTAGCTCGCTCCGGATACCTAGAGAGCCGCCTATCCAATTCTGCCCACATGTGTTCAATAGGGTTGAGGTCAGGGGATTGTGCTGGCCACTCTAGAAGTATACCTTCCTCCTCTGTCAGATGTACTGACTCTAAATACTTCCTAACAATCCTCGCCGTGTGCTTCGAGTCATTGTCGTGCTGAAAGACGATATCGCTTTTAGTTAGGCCCCAGTCATCAAGCGACATCTGTAGATCCTCCTGCAGTAGTTTGATGTAAGGTTGTGCGTCCATATTATTGTCAATCTTTGCAATGTATCCAGGTCCGTACCATGAGAAGCATGACCACACTTTAACATTACCACCCCCAAACTTGACAGTGCCTTGCACCGACCTGCGAGTGAGGCGTCTCGGAGTGTCGTCCCAGATCCACTGCACACCATCAGAGCAGATTCGGTTTATTTTCGATTCATCTGACCAAATAACCTTTTCCAATCTTTCAGAGTCCATTCCTTATACTTATTGATAAAATGCAAACGAGCTTTAATATGTCGTCGACGTAAAGCTGGCTTACGTACCTCTTTGCTGTCAATCCTAACTCCTTGAGCCCTTGTCTAACGGTGGTCTCAGAGACAGCCGCTGGTATGAGCTGGTTGGCTCTGACGGTGGCCTCAACTGCAGACTTGAGTGTACTTCGTTTCATGTCTACCTGAAGATACTGTATGATATCTCTAGATACTTTCCTTGATCGACCGCCTTTATTGACTGGCATGTACTCCTTATTCTTTGCATAGATCTTGTTGGCCGTCCCTTGCGATATACCGACACTAGCAGCAGCCTCTATAGTAGACATGCCTCCCATCATTAACCTCCTGGCTTCGTTGACTTTCCTTTGTGGAGTGGGTCTCATATTCTGCGAAGATAGAGTTAAGAGAGAGCTAAGCTAGTGTTCATAAAGGAAAGAGAGAAAAGTCCTTCTTTTACTTGCATTAAATGACTTCCAGCAGTTGTCATGGGCAACATTTTAGACCACATGCAAAACTGAAAAAGTGACCTGAATGAACAAAAAAGTCATTAGCTTTCCAAATGAGACAAGCTAATGTCACAACGCATAACTACGACGAAGAAGAAGACGGGAGCTTTATTAAACCAAAGTATGAGTGGTGTATGCATATACGGTTTCTAGGAATGAAAAAAAGAAATGCACATGGGAATGAATTATTGAATCAGTTTTGCATGATAGTGTAGCAATGACCATGGACTACGGTGTCAAGTAGTCCTGAACAAAGGTTGCACCAGGCAACTTCCTTGGATCCTTTTGTAATGGTAACCTGTCACTTGTAGTCCCTAATATGGTAAAAGGCATGAGGATGTATTTGGAGTACATAGAAAACCTCGGTCCTTACTCTCATTCCTTTAGTTGTTTCACAGTTACCCATCTTACCTTGTAATCATCTTGTCACTCTTGATAGAACGCGCACGCTATTATTTAATAAATGATGCAAGTAGAGTATCGTGCTAGCCCTAATTTAACCAGACAGCCCTCGGAAGCCAGGTTCGCCAAGAAAGAGTGCCTAAATGTGCACCAGGTAGAGTTATCATATGCTATTAGTGATACTGTATTAGAGAAGCGAAAGGGTTATTACATTTAGTGCTGAGGAAAAAGTAGCAATGCTCTCAAACTTTGAACCGAAAATCTAATTGGATGTTGTGCAAGGTGAATATCATTGTAAGGAATGAAAGGGATGAAAGTAAATAAAGGATATAGTAGGCATAGGGTGCTCTAATAAAGTGAGGCGAGTCTTTTAGGTGCCATAGTTCGTGAGCGGGAAGCTCACGTAATGTTTGTCATAAGTGGATATTGCGAGGGTGAAGTTGGGGCTGCTGCTTTATCGACAGTAAAAGGCTCTACCCCATGGGGACGATATTGATTATACCCTAGGACCGTATCCTTTGTCAATAGCATGAGAAAATATTATGAAAGCTATACCTACCAGACATCTTAAGCGCCTTTAAATAGAGCACATCTGGTCACTTAATAAAAGACCACCGTTTATCCCCAGCTCCTGTGGCAGAAGTTCATGCGGGCATCAAATTTATTTTGATAATGGAAGCAAAGAAATGATAGCGAAGGTGGCTAGTGTTACGTACCGAGTCTTGGGAGTGCACCTCGGGGGCACTTCCATTTTTATTCATAAGGTAAGAATATTGTGTGGCGGTCATGGCGGGTCCTTAATAAAAGGTCCCCGCCTGGCAACAATAATAAAAACAATTGTTGATCTCCTTGACTTGCAAGACGTAGAAAATATCCTAGCTAGTGTGAGAACTAGAGTATTTAAAAGGAGGAAGAAGGGTTGGAGCAGGATGATATGAACGGTAGGAAGAAGAGTTGGAGCAGGATAACATGATCAATAAGAAGTTGCGTTAGACAGGACGAGGTGTTTAAAAGGAAGAAGAGCTTAAGCAAGAGATGCGAATAAATATATAAAATAGACTTTCTTTAGAGATTGATCAGGACAAAAGAGTGATGATTGGATCAGGAACAGCTAAGAGATCGGGCCGTAGACGGAGCGCAGTTCACTTCTGGGTATATCACAGAATGAGCTTAGATATTCCGCAAAATGGAGGAAGGGTGGGAAGAGTGATGCAAAAGGTTGCTCTTGTTAGAACTTTGCTTAAGCTTCTTTTAGATGTTTATTGCTGTGCCATGAATGATGAGCTTGTTCCCTCCCTGTATTCATGTCTACAGTCTTCAGTGCCTGCCAGCGCAGGATCAGGGACAGTTTGGGACTATAAGCTTAGCTCGAGTCTTCTCATCCTTCCATCCCAATCAAGTGGTAAGATTGAAGGTCATACTTTACGACCCATTTGGGTCAAGGCAAAGAGCAAGAGTGAGCCTTAGACCGCTTGCTTACTTGTTTTTTGACTAATCACTCGAACAGGGTGGCTTTGAGCAAGGTAAAGTATAGGAAAGTCAGAGCAGAGAAAACTGTTTTTATTCATTATATCTGAATCCGTCTTAATCTCTCAAGGTGATGCAGACGCAACGCAGGATTGCTTCGAGACCAAATTCGAAGAGGTCTGTTGCAATAGGTTGGTACAAAAGACAAAGGGGCTCGCTCGCAGGAGTCAGTGAGACTTCAGGATGGCAGCAGCCTTTGTTCTGGATGAGCTTGTTTTGAGTTGAGTTGGGCCTAGGAATCCTTGAGGTAGATTACATTAGGCTGCAGGAAGGCAAGGTTGTCTGTCGAAAGTACAGCAAGGCAAATAGGAAAATGAGTCCTTAGTGGTTTGCAACAGAAGTTTAACTTATTGTGAAAGTCTGGGCCGGCGAAGAGACGGACGAGCTGTCAGAGTTGATCAGAAGTGTTGACAATAGGATGATGGGATAATAGGATAGGAAAACGGGCTAATGAAGGGATCCTCAGAAACGATTGTGAGTTCATCGTGGACAATGACGGCTGTATGCTTCTAGCGATAGCCGATGCGCGCCACTAAATGAAGAAGCAAGGGTCTCGTGATAAGGGAGAGACTGAACTATGGAAACAAGCACTCTCTTCTTTTTATCAGTGCTCAGTGAGTTTATTCCAGAAATTGTTTGTCATTAAAATGTTTGTGAAGTCAGGATGATAAAGCAGGGATCAATCACCTGCAATATCACTTCGGGGGGGTTTTTTTTTTTTTTTTTTTTTTTTTCTGTATACATCACACACGTCGCTCATGTTCCTCAAGTTCCTCAGACCTCAGTCCCTCGGTATAGCAGCATGCCACACAAAGTCAGCACTATCCAGGCAGGACTGTGGTAGCCTCATGAACCAACGTATGCTCTTGGCAAGAGAGAGATGGATCCTCAGAAGAAACTGAAAAGCTTGTGTCTTTTATTTTTTTATTTTTATTTTTTTAGCTCCATCTGTTCGGGTTAGGGATGATTATTCAACGCGATCTAAGTTAATCTGCATAAGAATGCTCAGGAGTGTACAGACATAAACATGCGTTGTTAAAAGATTTCTCTCTCTCCCTCTTCTCTCTCTTGCCAACTCCTCTCTTGAGCCTTTTACAGTGTTTATCCATCTCATCTACAGGTGTCGATATACCAACCTCTTAGAGTCCTCAAAGTACCATCTTTCTAGTGACGGAGATGAAGCAGAAAACAATTGATTCCAAGGTGATAGAGCAGGAGAGCGCGAGTCCATAGAGATTCAAGAGTAATAAAAGGCAGAAGAAGGTGGAGTGGAGACGATGTGCCAGAATGATTTATGATGCAGTATCCGACTACAGGAGGAAGGGATTCTGGTTTAAGCTCATGCTAGCTTGAAAAAAGGAAACCGGCGCCAACCAAAGAAGCCAACTCAATGATTTTGACGAGGATTGCATGGAGCCGACAGCATATTGCCAACTCTGTATGTTTGCCTAGACAGTTCAACGATCCAGCTGGAAGGAGATATTTATCTCCGGCTTCTTACCATCAGTAGATAAGGTATTCTAGCCATTAATAAGTAAGGTATTCTTATTAAAAAAAAAAGAGGACAAAGAGCATTGAGAGTCAACCTGAAATAAAGGTTTCTGGATGGACCATCACAACTCAGAATAATTGACATGCATGTGTACAATCGTCATTAGGAGAGAACTACCAGAAAGTCAGTATGTGTTTCAACGTTGTAAAGAAAACTGTTTCTCTTTTCTACCAGTCGTACACTCTACTTTAATGGACTCTTCTCCTTGTATTGATGTTCCTACTAAAAGAAGGTGGCAAGTCAAAAGAAAGTTGGGTTTTAAGGATTGATGTGTCAATATATCGCCAATTTCATTTGGTCATGATACCTTATATTTTTAATCTAAAAACGATGATTGAATTGTTCTGGTGGCATTTCACTACGTGACGGACTTGCAACAATACACTCGAAAGTATTCAAAAAATATAAGGTATCATGACCAAATGAAACGGGCTATAACGACGCCTCCTTCCAAAACAGAAGAGGGTTGACTGGAGACGGTGCAAAATGATTTTGATGGTGAATGGCACATTTTCCCCAGAACAGGATAGTCTAGTAGATGCTGTGATGATTCAGGCGGTGGTGTCTTGAAGACGGCTTTTCGAGGCGAGAACAAATCTGATTCATATTTATCACTTCCTTCCGACGAGAATAACAAGGACATTGCAACAATACACTTGCGCTCCTTGACTATCCTCATTAAACAACGATAAAGCTGATTCCTTATCTTCCCTACTCGACTATGTCAAATAAGACGAGTTTCGGTGTTATGTTTTTAAGGAAGTCTGACGTGTCAACATAGTACGCAAGAAGGACGACATGTCCTTTGGTGTAAGAGAGAGGTCGAAGCCTATCACCTGCTATCGTTATTCTCCTCCGTAATTTCTGCATACATGCAAATGTTTCTCACAATGCCTCTTACAATCTTGACATCCATTATAAATTTCTCATAAAGCAGCTGAGTTTTGAACATTGCTGCATTAACTCTTTTGTTTCTAAAGCATTCATGTTTTTTTTTTTTTTTTTTTTTTTTGGATAGACAAGAAGGTGAAAGGACAATAAAAAGAAATAAAGCAAGTTGCTATAGAGAGTGCAATATGTAGGGGCTAATGGATCAAAAATAAGGATGAATAGCTGAAGGGAGGGCCAGTGTCGATGAACTTTTATATCTCGAAGGCATGATCACTAAGAAGGATGAATTGAATGGATAATATGGAGGTGATTGTGACCAAGGACGATAGGAAACAAGAAGGGTGGCGGAGTTCACGAGTGTGCACGTGAAACAAGTAAGAAATGTCTGGCTTCAGCTTGGTGATCTCTTTTAATTGTACGTCTCTAGTATCTTGCAGAACAAACAACATGCCACGCGAAATCATCACTATTCAGGCTGGGCAATGCGGCAACCAAAGTAATATTCGGAAAATATAACTTCGTTCTCTTTCTTTCTTTCTTTCTATTTTTTTTTTCTTCCTGATTTGGGTTTAATGAATACAGTACCTTTTTTTCTTTTTTGGTAGTTGGACAAGAATTCTGGGCTCAACTGTGTGCTGAGCATGGGATTAGTCGCGATGGAACCTTGGAAGATTTCGCTTCAGAAACAGGAGACCGAAAAGATGTATTCTTTTACCAAGTATGAATGTGAGACCAAATTCTTTCGGGAAAGATCTGAACAATGATTCATCAGTATTTTGTTTCAATCTCTAAATGGACCATTTTTTATTTTTATTTTTATTTTTATTTTTTTCGTCTTTTAAGGCTGACGACGAGCATTACATCCCACGAGCCATTCTCCTAGATCTGGAACCCAGAGTATGTGCAAATTTATAACCAGCCATGTTTGAAGAGGTCTAAGTAAAAAAAATGAATAAGATAGGCGATTAACCCTATCTTTTTTTTTTTTTATTTTTATTTTTTTTCTTTAGGTTATCACAACTATTACTACATCGGCATATGCCAACCTTTATAATCCCGAAAACATTTTTCTCTCCAAAGATGGGGGCGGAGCAGGAAACAATTGGTCCCTTGGTTATGGAGCAGGAGAGCGTGAGTCCGAGGAGATTTTAGAAAAACTGGACAGGGAAGCAGACGGGAGTGATTCACTAGAGGGATTTATGCTACTGCATTCGATTGCAGGTGGAACAGGATCTGGATTGGGCTCATACTTGCTCGAAAGACTGAATGATCGATACCCAAAGAAGTTGATCCAGACTTACTCTGTTTTCCCTAACAACGAAGAAATGTCTGATGTCGTGGTACAACCTTACAACAGCATGCTTAGCTTAAAGCGCTTAACACAAAATGCTGACTGTGTAGTTGTACTCGATAATGCTGCGTTGACGAGGATTGCGTGTGACCGATTGCATATTGCCAATCCAACGTTTGCCCAGACGAACCAGCTGGTAAAAAAAAAAAAAAAAATAGAGATAGGCAATCTTTTCGGGTTGGACTCAATTTTCTTCAAACTTGAATGGGATGGATAGAACATCAATGTGTCTAACTAACAAACTCTTGGGAACTAAAATTTTCTTTATAGGTTTCAACAGTGATGTCAGCTAGTACAACCACATTGCGGTATCCAGGGTACATGAACAATGATCTTGTGGGCATGATTGCATCTTTGATCCCAACACCGAAGTGTCATTTCCTTCAAACATCCTATACACCCTTCACGAGCGATGGAATCGACCAAACTAAATCTGTCCGAAAGACAACAGTCCTTGATGTGATGAGGCGTCTATTGCAACCCAAGAACAGGATGGTTTCTACAACACCTTCTAAAAAAAGTTGCTATGTCTCCATTTTAAATATTATTCAAGGAGAAGCTGATCCAACCGATGTATGGAATCTGTGGATCACTTTGATTTATAGGATGTACGACAGTTTTTTGATTTGAATTCTGAAGTGGATACGACTAAAATAATATTGTCATTATCAAATCTACTCCTAGGTCCACAAATCACTATTACGAATAAGAGAAAGGCGATTGGCCTCGTTTATTCCTTGGGGTCCTGCAAGTATTCAAGTAGCACTAACTAAGAAATCGCCATACGTACAAACTCCTCATCGTGTGAGCGGTCTCATGTTGGCAAATCATACGAGTATCGCATCCGTATGTCTTCCTCCCTCTCTTTTTTTTTTTTTTTTTTAAACGTTCAATCGCTCTTATCTACTTTCAAAAAGCTGGAGATCAGAGGAACCGGACTACTAAACATTGTTTTTTTTTTTTTTTTTTTTTTTTTTTTTTTTTAAAAAAATGCAGCTTTTTCAAAGGACATGCGACCAATTTGACAAGTTAAGGAAACGAAATGCATTCTTGGAGCCATATCGTCAAGGATCTTTGTTCAGAGATGGGTTAGAGGAGTTTGATGACTCCAGGGAGGTGGTTCAGGATCTGATCAATGAGTACGAGGCGTGCGAGAATCCAGACTATGTGAATTATGGACAATAAACAGGGAGGGGCGCGAAAAGTCTTTCCGGCCAAGGATGAATAAAGCATAGAATTGGAAGATAGCAGAGTAGCTGAATTTAGGCATGTTTATTTCCCATTGCATTTAACCTGTAATATAAACAAACAATCCAATCTTTGACGAAAGACAGGCGACAGACAAGGAAAAAAAAAAAAAAAAAAAAAAAAAAAGTGGCGTGTGTGTCACAGCAAAATGATTCAAAAGCTTCTGTTTCCACTTTTCTTCTAATTACTCATCAATTCTTTTCATTTGTCTTTTCATTCATTCATCTTCATATTTCATGTCTTCTCAAAACTAACAATCGCTTCATGTTTTATTAAAGACTGCACTCAACTCTTTACACTAAAGCCATTATTTCTTTCTTTCTTTTTTTTGTGTGTTTGCTGTGTTTCCTTTCTCTCCCAGCCTCGGATTCCTTTTTCCTCTTCAGGACAGAAACAAAGTCAGACAATGTCATCCTATCTTCCTTGGTACCTGTCTTACTCATTGGGTGCGGCAGCAGTTGCAATCCTCAGCGGAGGAGCACTTCTCTATCATTTTCAATGCGAAATTATATACCCTGCCAATTTTCCGGAAGGATCGAGGACACATGTAAAAATATGCCCGATAAAAATATTTCTCATTGAGCTTTTTAAATCCTTCTTTTTCTAATATTCATCTTTTAAAACATAGGTTATAAAACCATCACAGTATGGTTTGCCATATGAAGATTTGACTTTGGTGACATCAGATGAGGTCAAGATAAAAGCATACTTGATCAAACAATCAGACGATCTTGTTGCACGGAAACGACCGACTATTCTATTTCTTCATGTAAGAAAGCACCTCGAAATGAACTGATCTAATTCTTATGCCCAAGAATCCTAACCTTTTGGTTTTACTGTTACTTTTAGGCCAATGCTGGAAATATGGGACATCGTTTGTCTATTGCGGATGTTTTCTACAGACAGTTTGGATGCAATGTCTTCATGCTCTCCTATCGTGGGTATGATTTGGATTTTTTTTTTTTTTTTTTCTGGGATTCAGCCTTTGACTTTTTTTTTTTTTTTTTTTTTTTTTTTTTTCAGATATGGATTAAGTGAAGGAAGTCCCACAGAAAAAGGTCTTAAGATTGATGCCAAGGTAAAAAAAAAAAAAAAAAAGACAGACATACAGCTTCATATCAATGTTATACTTGTCTTTCTTCCTTTACTGACCTTCTTTTTCTGTAGACTGCATTGAATTATATCAAAGGGCATCCTGTTCTATCAGAGACAAAGTTGATCGCTTACGGACAATCAATTGGAGGAGCCGTCTCCATCGACATTGTTGCAAAGAATCAAGATCAATTTTCAGGACTGATCATTGAAAACACTTTCCTGAGCCTGGTAAGAGATCAATCACAGATTACATTCATGTTTCAAAATATGTCCACATATAAATAATCTTTTTCCTTTCTTTGACAGCCAAAAGTTATTCCCCATGTTTTGCCAATGATCAGCGCTCTTTCGTTCCTTTGCCATCAAATCTGGAACTCTGAGCAAATGATTCAGTATATATCGCGGTTACCCGTCTTATTCCTATCAGGGAAAAAAGATGAACTTGTTCCACCAGCACATATGATGGAGTTGCATCGACTTTTGGATACTACAGGTGAAGTTGTCTGGCGAGAATTCCCGAACGGAACACATAATGACACTTGTTTGAAGCCTGGCTACTTTGAAGCAATCAAAGCATTCTTAAATAATATCATGAAGGACAGTGACAACGAGAAAATAAAATAAAAAGGACTTTTGATCCGCCTATAATTTATTTATATTATCTTTATATATCTTTATATTATCTTTTATATTACCATCTTTTCTACAATGTAAGCCATCCTCCGATATCATACGACTGCTCAATCTTACGCGCGACATGGATCGGAATGCCATGGGTCAGCCAAAGTCTCCTAAGATCATCATACCGCATTTGATTCAGGAACTGGGGACGCCCTCGCCTTAGACCCAGATCTGCTTCTCCGTGTTCGTCCAGGAATGGGGCTGGGTGAAAACATCCGTTTCGCACATGAAGCAATAAGATCACACACTTTTTGATCAACAGATAAATGCCAACAGGCCCCGTACAACTAACAGTTCCAGTATAATAATTAACAATCATAATAAAGAAGATCAGTAGACAGTTAGTATTGTGCATGACAATGACAACACAGCATGAGGAACTATGAAAATGTGTAGCACTAAAAAAAAAATAAAAATAAAAAGAAAAAGAAAAGGATAAAGAACTTACGTTGATGCATGAGTGTTACACTCACCACGGCCTTCACTGTCAAGGCCTTCTAAGCAACAGAAGCTTTGACTGCATACGATGGTTCCACAGCAAAGACACAACGCAGGATCGTGCGGCACAGTGTTACACTTGGGGCAGACGTACTTGATACTCTGCTCAAACAGAGAATCTAGACGCCGCGGTAATCCAACAAGCTCATAAATGGCTGGATGATTCAGTCCAATTGAGAGGTGGATATAGGACGCTCTCGTTGCTGCTGCTGCTGATGAAGTTGATGCCACTGCAGAGGAAGAGGATGAAGAAGTAAGCGATAAAGACGTTGCTTGAGCACCAACTTTAGCTGAGGCAGTCTCAGATCCAAGCGATCCAGATGGCGCTCCTGCCAGCTTGACGGCATCCTGGCACCAAGCATCCATAATACTTTTTAATAAATCATCTTCAATCCATTTTGTGCACAAGGGCAAGAGCTCAGGTAGGTGAAGAAGAGCCGCAAGACGTGAATATTCATCATCCAAGGGTTCTGCTGTTGACATGGCAGGCTGCGTTTCTGGGAAAAGGACACCATAGCGCGCATCGAATAGCAGTGCGCTCTTTCGCAGGAAAGGAAGTACATAGGTCTTCAAAAGCTTCAAAAACAGGCGATCAGGCATCTTGTCCAGAAAACTGTTCATCTGCTCTTCTGGCATCTCAAGGCTTTTCATTGTAGCTAAAATAAACGTCTTCCATGCTGCTGAGTCAGTAGGGTTCAACGGGGCAAGCGTGTGCTCTGTATATGCGGAAATCCTGGGTTCTGCAGCAATCAATTTATCAACATCTGACGTAGCAAATGAAATAACAGTCTTGACAACCTCCGCCATCAATAATATTTCAAGGAGGTGACCCGGCTCGACATCCCCTGGAAGAGAATGTAATGCCAACTCCGTTAGGATAAAGAAGGGATCCTCCATCAGCAAAGGCTTCACAAGCTGGAGCGATGCTGTGTCTTTTTGGTCTAGCGCTGCATGACCTTGCAGAATCTTTGCAAGACGCTCCCAGCTGAGTTGAGCCAAGCGAAGTCGATTTTCAGGTCGGTTGACCATCATGGATGTATAGGAAAGAATCGTGTCGGCCATCATGCGGAGTAATGTCAGCGTTTGTTGCTGAATACCTGCAATCAGAGTAGAGGTGCCATTGGCAGCATTGACACCGCGCTGGGTGATCTCTACACATGAGATCGTATAAGCAAATGCCTCCCACATCACATCGACTTCACCCAGTTGACTAGGACTCTGACTATAAGCCAAAAACTCTTCTGGGCGCAAAAGATTCTTGTGATTCATCTGGAAAACTTCTGCTAGTCTCAAGTACATGATCTTGATGGGATCTAATTCCTTAGGATCAATGCCATGTGTACCCAGTACTGTGGAAGATAAACCGGCGTAGCCCCCCTGCGGATACATGCCCATGTCTGCTGGGAAGACTATGGGCGCTGTGCCTGGGTTGTTCCGCATAAATCCGCCAGGAAGATTGGATCCGCGAATAAACCCTTGTACCATCCCCATTACGCTTTGAGTCCGACTATCTCTCCGACGAACATTGAAGCCTGAGGGTTCACCAGAGCGTTGATGTCGATTAGAAGATTCTGCCTCAACTTTGATTGTCGCATCTTGTACGTCTGCTGAGAGCTGAGTCAGAACAGAGATTGCACCAGTCTTAAGCCAATCCTGCGAGGTACTATTGTCGGACGAAATCAATACACCAGGATATGTTTGTTTCTTGCCCTTCCAAATGATCGGGAGCAGCAAATTGCCGAGTGATTTGCAGAGCGGACACATGTATTCACGCTGGGAAGGATCTTCCGGATGATTCCGGTTATGCTGAGCTTCATGACGTTGCTGCAAGGAGCGGACATAGGTGTCGAAGCAGCTGATATGCATGAGATGTCCACAACTTGATGTGTATAGACCGCGTCGATGGGAGGGAATGGGAAATCCTCTTGCAACATTCTGAGGTCTATATGGTGGAGGAACTGATGTCGTAGATGTCTGCTTGTTTTTGCCCAAATCCAAGGGATTGGAATTAGATACTTCTGGCATTTTAAAGTTGTTGGCATGCTTTTCGAAGTTGGACGCAATTCCGAAAGGACGGATTGATGTGGCAGATACATCCAGACTCAATGGAGATACGACTGACTCTAGCAAAAACTGTGGATCCTCCATCGGTGTGTGGCGAAGGACATGAGAGGGCTGGACATAGGCAAGCATTCCATATTCACTAGATTGAGTCATCTCCTCAGTACACACAATACAAGTGCCGGTAGGGTACTGCCACGTAGTCTCTGCAATCTTTTGAGCGCCAAGCTCAATGCTCTCCCCATCCTCGTTCATAGACTTTGCGTCATCCGAGTCGTCCGAGTCGTACAAGTTTTCATTTTGTGACATGAAGGTTTGCTGTTGCTGTGCAAACTGAGCCATGATCTTTGCTTGACGCTCCAAGTTTGCCTTTTTCCTACGTTCTGCTTCCTCCATCTCGCTCATCCCGGAGTCTTCACTTTCAGACAGACCCTTAGACGCCTTCCATTGGCCTACAATGGTCTTTGCTTCCATGGACCCCAGCTCTTCAAATTTGTTCAGCACGAAGTTCAGTTTGGGATGAATGCTCTTATAGGTTGGATCATCTGCACGTTTGATCAAAATTGAAAGCAATGTGAGTCTGTCTCTTTCGTTTCCATTGATAACAGGGAACTTTTCAAATGTAGCGTGTCTCATAAATCCTCCCATGCCGAGACCAGATGACTCGGCGCCATGACCTTGAGCAAGGCTGCGTGCATGATCATTGTTAGGATCTAAGATAGCAATCTGCATCATATACGCAGCCTGATCGATAATAGTATCTGATTTGATCTTTGGTTCGGCTTTGACATTCCAGAAGGTATAGAATAGGATCTGGGTCATCGCTTTGGTGTGCATCATGTTGCCAAGGTTCTGGAACGGTCCACGCTCGATCTTCGAGAGTTTTGGAAGGATCTGGGGGGCTTTAATCTTGTTGCCACTCTTCTTGATAATGCGGCTCTTCAGAATCTCTTCAGCTTCCTCGCTGTTATTACGCGAAAAATGAATAAAGTAAGGGTCCACCTCGTCAAAAAACTGATCTTTCAACTCGTACAGTCCATGATCTGTAATTCCGTCCGGCGCACGATAGCTGGCAAGTTCTTTAAGGATATCATCAAACTTGACGTGCTCTGTCAGACGCTCCGGAATGCGCTTGGTAAGCTCAGAGTATGCAATGGGCTTCAAGCAGAGGCCATGAACAATTTCACGCCTTATTTCCTGCTCAACGCTGAATCCCGCAGCACTGACACGATCCGAGACACAAACAATTAGAAGCGTCAACAGTTCCTCAGCCATAAAGACAATCTGTAGCAGATCGTATGTACTATGCTCTCGTTGACCTGAAAACCACTGCATGAGCTCGAACCTATCAAGCGCTGTCACGAGGAAGTGCTCCGGGTCAAATAGGACCATGGCAATTTGTAGTAAGAAGATATCAGAGTCGTATGTGTTCTCTCGGAGCGAAACCTCGCGATAGTATTGGGCTTGGGTACGAATGACAAATCCATTACGAACCCAGACGTTGGCTTTGATCTGGGCCATCAACACACACACTATTCAAAGTTATACAATACTGATTAGGCTTGGACTAAAATAAACTCTAAATACCCAGAAAATAGAGTCAACGAAAGTTCTTACCTCGAAGTGGGTAATCGAATATCTCTCTTAACTTGAACAAGCATTTTTCTTCAGAATCACCTTCATTTCCAACAAACTGAATCATCATGTCGCGAAATGAGTTGTATCCAATCTTCTGTAGTTCCTCTGCATCCAAAAATTCTACATTCTCTAGTAGATCCGCCAAAAACCAATGCAAAGGATGGTGGAATGCAACAGGCTGTGCAGATACCTTATATTCAATCACCTCGTAAGTTAAAGGTGGGGTAGTTGGCATGGTGATAAGATGCACTTGTGTGCGGCGAATTGGGGGGGATGTAGATGTAGTAGAAGTGGACGTAGCTCCAGCGATAGGGCCATGGTGTGTGGATGGCTGCACAGCTTGAATGCCACCAACGTCCACAGGTGTAGGGTCTTGTGTATGATGAGTTTGTAATTGCTGCTGCTGCTGCTGCTGAGCCTCCTCGTTTACGGCCATCTCTTCTTCATGCTTATCACACCATTCATATAACTTTTTCACGGTTCGGGCAAGAACCTGGGTTAGAACAGCAGGACTGGATGAGAAGCAATCTGAAAACTGCCGACAGCATTTGTACAACTGCAATGTCACGTTGAACGCATTGACCCATGTGTTAGCTTCGAACTCAATATGATCGATTGAATAACGTGTGTTGGGATGCATTCCTTGGAACATATTGAGACATTCAATCATCTGAGCTTGATAAGCAGGACGATTGGCGACAATCTGCTTCACAGCATCGTTAGCCAAGATGTAGCGGAAATCATGGAAGATGTGGAAATAACGACGATTCTCGAATGGTGGCAAATTACAGTTAATAGGACCACCTGTGTAATTTGGTCCTTGGAAAAATGTAATTAGGATCTGGCAGAGGATATAGATAAAATTATGCTCTCGGGCCAGCATCTCTGCAATAGTTGGGACAGTGAAGAGCTGAACTGAGAAGAGGATAATGGAAAGTTCAGGCTCACGGTCCACAACAAGGAAGGAATGTGCAATCTTGAGATAATTGAAGGCGAAACGCACAGCTAAAATTTAGTTGAAACCAATATATATTGTATCAGCCAATATGAGCAAATGATTGAAATATGCTGCAGCTTTGATGTTTCTCTTCTCCTTTGTAGTGTCTGCGTCCTACCCATGAATTTTTTGTATTTTGGACTGAGTACCAAAGTTCCGATGTATACTTCACGGAGATTCGCACGTGGCAGTTTCCAGAATTTAAGATCAAGCAAAAGAAGCCAGTCTATCCGCAATTTGCGACGGGGAGGACCTGCTCGAGCACTCCTGGCGAGAGGGTCAGAATGTTGTTGATCCATACTGTTGAAGCTTATCCCCTGCATAGGACTATCGTCTTCACTACCCGCTGGCGCCATCTCTGCATCAGTGTCTCGGCTGAGAGCAGAAGGCAAGCGACTGGATGGTTCTCCAATGTGCGAGGATGTGGTGTCCATGTCTCCACTAATATCCAAGCCATGCGTCATGGATGCTCTTGCCTCATCCTCAGGATTAACACCGACAATGTCAATGAAGTCATCATCTATGTCTGTAGCATTATCCTGCCGGCTCGCTGTGCTATTTCTGTATGGTTTCCGACGCCATTCACTACAGAGCTCTTCACAGATAATTTCGCGAATTGCCAAGGATTGCTTCTGCGAAACCGCCCCTCCTTTGGCATATGCAAGCGACTTTAAAAAGGAAATACAAACGTCGCATAGCTGCTCCTTGAATGTCTCTCTGGCTGACCGGATACTAACGACAAGACTAATGTCTGCTAAACTGCTAGCAATATCCATAAGCCTCTGGATGTCGCTCGACATTTCGACAATTGCACGTCCCTTTGAATGAGGCAAGGAAACATTACAATAAATACTGGTTAGTGTGGCTAATATTGGGCAATGTAGCTCAAAACGGCTTGGTTGTTTAGACTGTGCATCGTTGACATTTTTTTGTGATTGAGAGACCACTAATAAATACCTGTGTGTCCACAGTCTCTGCGATCTTCCTAGCATATGCCTGAGACATATTGGTCGTCTCCGAAACACGATTGATGACATCTGTGAATGAATGATCTTCGTCATTCCATAAAATACAAGCAAAGTCCATAGTTTCCAGGTCGGTGCTTTCGCCTGCAATATTGCCGGCTTCTACAGCATCACGCTGGATTAGTTCTTTACTGGCACGTGTGGCGTTCATATTTTCAGGTGAGGTTGTCATGGTGTCGATGATAAAGTCCAAAACTGTAGCAATGGTTTTGCGGATAGAAGCCGCTACCTCAGGCGGATATTCAAGATCCATGGGGTCATTTTCACCTGGTGGGATATTTTTTGCTGAGTGATAAATGCAGTCCAGATCAACCTTCCATGCTTCCGAATCTCCACAGTCGCAGCAACCACCGCCCCCTGCATTAACAGAAAAGGACGTATCATGTCCCTCGTGGTTTGTTCCGTGAAAGCAACGCAAACAGAAGACGCATGTCTCATCAAGAGCACACGTTCTAATAAGAGAAATACAAAAAAAAAAAAAAAAAAAAAAAAAAAAAAGAGAGAGAGAGGGAGAGAAAGCAGCAGTTAGAATCATAACTTCAAAAAATACGTTTTGTTTACTTGTGTGCAAAAAGAGGTTGAATAAAGAGTGGAGTGTATACAAGCTGCACATGGGTGCACATGATGTACAAATGTGTTACGCGTCCTCTTATGAAAGAAATACTCTGACGACAACCACACTCAAGACCAACGAATTACAAAGCCAATGTGTAAAAGTGTATTATATTATATCTCGGAAGGGATGCTTGGATATTACCTGCAGCGAAAAACACCTTCACCCATTTTGAACGTGTGGCCACAAGCTTGTCCACGGGCAGAAGGGGAATATTCGTCGTCACCATTGTTAGTTAGGACCGTGACGCCGTTCTGCCTTGCCTCAACAAAGTAAGGGAAATAGTTGTGGAGATACTCGTCATTGTTGTCCCAAAGAGCAGCATAGAGCTCTGAGTTGATTTCTCGTTGCGCAGCATCTGTGAGCATGTAATCAAACTTGCGAGCAGCGTCACGCAAGTAAGTGCGCAATGGAGAGTCCATGGACGACATTGCTATCTTTTTTTTTTTTTTTTTTTTTTTTTCCTTTTCAGTATCGCTTTTTTTTTTTTTTTTTTACTCTGACACTATAGAGATGTTAACAGAGTAAATAGAAAATAAGAGGGGGAAAGATAACTCTATTTAATAAGACTGATGATTAGCAGTTAATGAATAATAACTGTTAAAGAATCAAGCCGAGATGTGTCAACAGAGAATATAAGAGATGATGACAAAGATGAGAGAGAGAGGAAGGAAGAGAGTCCATGAATTAGTGGCAAGAAATGATGTAAAAAGTGAAAGCAGAGACCGAAGAAGTTGAACGCGACTGTGTGAATGGACTCAGAGAAGCTTATGAAGCAAGCCACCCTGCCATGCAGCTTCCAAGCCTCAGATACAATTTAGGGAGGTTTTCTCGTCAAAATTGCCATTTTTTTCTTGTTTAAAATGCTGCGGCAATGTAATCCATATGATCTTTCCAGTCGCCAGTATCCTACGTTTTAAATTTTCTGGGTCTAGGAGGACATTAGATATTACTTTCACCTCCTTTGGTGCTTCTAGAGGGAACAGAGGGAATGAACAAGGACTTCCTGCTACAGACGTGTATGGAGTGGGGAGAGACATTTTAAGAGAATACACGATTGTCTTGAAGTAGGTGAGTCCTCATACAAATGAAAACGGCCAAGAAAAATATATATACTTTTAAACCTTTAAGCTTTTATGAACAAGTGGAGATTTCCACTGACATTCCTCACTGAGGTTGGAGGTAAGTGGCTCACAACTCGCTTTTCTACGGTTATAATTTTCATAATAACCTTTTCACCTGCTAGACAATGATGCGTGCGAAAGGCACTATTATTATCCGGACAAATAGGTGCCTCAGGATATGAAAAGGATACAGAAGGACACTACATCATAAAGCCCATATTGTATGCTCATTAGTAATGATACTCTTGTTGCTAATTATCAAATGAGCCTTTTTCTTGTGTGAAGAAAAATGTTGAAAATTGTCTTCATTGTTGGCCATGTTGCGCGTCTAAAAAACGTAAGGATGTACAGCTCTTCAGAATGTGGATAAACGTTTGCTGAAGAGGTCCTCCATAACATGGTGAACAGTAAACTTCCTTAAAAAAAAGTTTTCATGGTGGAAGAGCTCATACCAGATATGAGTCGAGAAATGCAGGAAATACTTTGTCAAGTGCTTGGAAATATAATTAAGGGGGAAGATGGACATTGGGACACTCGACAATCTGCCATCACCTCTTTTTTTTTTTTTGGAATTACCTTGCTCATAAACACTTGCACACATTCATTCACACACCTTTTCTCTTGACTTAATTTAACGTTGCGCCATTTCTCATCCTACCCTCATCACCATCAAACTCTTTTTCCTTATCCTATTTTTAATATCTGAACATTCCAAACTGCCGTAATCGTCCCTTTAACTGAACCAATCCTGAAGAGTTGCACACAACAGACAAAACATTTAAAATAACTCAACACATTTATTCACTGCCTCCATATATCAATACCATTTAGCGCGCTTCTAGGCGTGTGAGATTGAATCAAGCCGACGCATTAGTAACCGTTAACTACGTGGAAGGAGCATCTTCACCGAGACTAGCACGCAATCGGAGCTGGGGTCATGTTTCTGGACTGGATAGCCCAACTTGGGCTGCTTGAGCATAATCCAGGTATGTCAAAGCTATCATGGGGCCATTGCTGCTTCATGTATTCTATAGCATTGGCTTTAGCATTAGCATTGACATGGTATTATGCACCATCTACAGGACATGCTTGCATCCATCTATTTTTATTCTTTGACTCTGAGTTTTTCAGAGTTCAGTAACCGACCACAAGGAGATTCAGTATCACCCAATTGTATCAATTATCAAAGGAGTACAAAACGTGCTTTCAATAAACCCAGGACACGCTGTTTTAGGAAGAGGGTTGACGGTTCACAGCACCTGTACAGGTCCTACTTGAACAATGTGCTCTGGCTAACGGACATCCTTTTTCTTTATTCTTTTTTTTTTTTTTTTTTGGGGGGGGGATTATGCTCGAAAGTATCCAATGTCCTAGCACGTTTTCCACTTCATGTCAAAAAAACTCTCATCACCGAGGTCACCTCAACTTTGCTGGTGACCTCAGACCTATCACTCTTGTCATCAATGGCTCATATGCAATGGGCCATGGAGGTCCTGGGTCAAGGTTTCACACTGCCACTCGAGGAACTATCGATCGCTCAGGAGACTACACGGCTCTATTCTCAATGGCTCTTTGAACCGCATATGAGGCCTTTAGCCTTTCGACAGGCAGTTGGGTCCGAGGATGAACAATTGCTTTATCAGGTACAAAATCGGCCGCTGTGAGTTGCAATTTTTAGGGTAAGAATAATCAAGTCTAACCTGTTTGTTTTTTCTGTAGACGATATTCCATCATTACTCGTTGTTGTTTCAAGTACGGTCTGTAATTTCACCATCGCCCAGCACCACTCAGCTGCATTCTCAACATTATCGTCACCCAACCGCACCTCTTGCGGGCACTACGCATGCTACGTACCCTTCCTCCCCATACCAATCTTCCACAACAACACCTCAGCTTCTCAATCCAGGCCTAATACAACGACATGTTGAACTATGTAAACAAGTACTTACTGTATTAACAATGGCAGGACGTCAACTCGGAAATATATTTTCTGAAGCTACGTGGGAAGTGCTTCTCAAGGTCATTTTGGGTATCACAGACAGTCTACTTCGAGAACAGCCCAACAAGTCACAGATGATACCAGAACAGACCAAGATGAGTGAAGATCTTTGTGGACACCTGCTTAGAGTTCTTTTTGAGCTCTGGCTCAGATCAGGTATCAGGCAAGTTCACATGTGGGATATCCTCAAGCAATGCTTCAATGGCTGGACTTACAGAACACCTGTCATCCATCAGTGGGCGGCTAGCTCGTTAGGATTGTGTCAGCGGGCCGTAAGGTTGCTCTATGGTCCTGGACAAGGTACGGATGTCGTCAATTTAGCTGTGGACGGTTACAACATTGGACTAGATCTGCAGGCAGATTTTGCTCTTTACGCTTGGCACCGTATCATTTATCTGCTCAAGAGCCCCGCCAAACTTTCGCCAGCCAATTGCTTAGAAGCCGTAAACGGTATCGGCAGGATGGTAGAGACTTTCTTGCTCGTTGGGATCACCATCAACCAAGCCTCAAATATTCCTGGGTCGCCTCCTATGCCGTCGACCCCAACAGATCACTTTTCATCCTCATCGCCCTCGCACTCCAATCACCATCATTCATACAGCCCTAACTCTAAGATGACATCGATATCCAGTAGATCTTCCGCCCCGGATGGAAATACCATCATGCACATGTTTGGTGCCTGGCTTTTTGAGGTATCTTCACTACCTACTCCCGACTTCCCTACGGGGTCGTATAATTTGCAGTGGCAAACATTCAACCCATATTATCCTGCCGATAGCTACCATGAGGCACAGGCATCAGCATTTGGCGTTCTCTGCAGAATATTTAGCAAACCACAGCCCTCCGCTCGACCTTTCCTTCGTATCTACACGGAGCGATTTTATGAGGCTCTTTCGAATGGACTTCGTAGTGAAACATCTCTACCGACCATCCTAGCTCATTCTGCAGAACTGTTTACAAGTGAATTGGAGGGTGTACGAATGATGGTACCTGATTTTGTGGTGGGTATTCGGATGGCAATGAGTGGTCAGATCCGTGTGGCAACAGGATACATGAGCCCAGAGAAGCAAAAGCAAGTACTGGAAGACTTGCACTTGGCAGCATTGAAGGTTGCTGGCTGCATCATGTGTCTGCCCAATCATTTTGAAAAAGTGGAATTAAAGGAAGACTGGAGCCTGGGCCTATCTAAATCTACCAATATGGCAAGTGATGGAAAAGGCGGGCGTGAGGACAAGGAGATTCTAGCTCAACTGGTATGTTCTAATTTATGATGTACCTGGCCTTATACGTCATATTTATTCTCGATATATTTCAGGAAAATAGATTCATCTGGTCAACAGACACTGACTGTATTTCATGTTATTGATAGATCCGAGTTCTATACACGACGGATTCGCCTACAGAAGGATCAATACCTGCATCCAAACGCTTTACTACTCTTAAATACTACATATTGGAAATGCTGCTCAATTGCCTCGAGACCGAGACATCTTCCTTTAATTTGCGGTACTTGCTTCATCTGATTGAAGTTTATGTGTACGAGGATGTGGCTTTTTGTCCAGGGCTTGTTGGTGTTGTTGTCAAGACAATTCAAGAAAAGGTATGCTATTGTTTATGAAGAAAAGAATTTAAAAAAAAAAAAAAAAAAAAATCAAGATTTTACCTATATCCCACTCTCTTAACAAGGACTCTAATGCTTTCAACAACTAGATTATGACCATCCAAGTTCCAGTAGACGTAGCATTATGTGCCTTTGATGTCCTCATTGGATGTGTAGGCTTGTATGACTATGTTCGGAGGGATAGCAAGGTACGTTTTATCTTTTGATTAGCCTGCCTATTAAATTCTCCATTATCGAAATGCCATTTCTTAATTGACTTTTTTGTTACTTAATTCTTATAGAGTTGTGCCCGTGAATTGGTGCTGGCGCTCTGCAGATATGTGGACGCACTTTTAGCAAACCATGCGATGTTAACAACTACGCACCCGCTCGTCATCCGTGCATATGAGTGTATGTTGCAGTGGATTTTGGTCGGGCAGTGGATTGTAGGCGATAAAGATTGTCATCTCGCTGTAATCAGCTCTATTGGTAGTGGAATCCATATAATAGAACGGGTGGAGGAACTTGAAGCGTCTGTAGTTGTCCCAAAGCCTCCACAAGAGAAAAAAAGGTGGGGTGCAGTTGCATCTGGGAACTCAGCTGTGGGTAAACAATCAAGCAATAGTGCAGTGAAGCTCTTCCAAGGAAACAATAAGTATCCGGGTCCTATCAAGATGTTGAATCAAGAATCAAAGAAAGAAAAAGGCAATCGTAAGAACCGATCTGCAACTTCCTCCCTCTGCGGCCAAGCCAAAGCCTCTCGACAAGATCTATTGCTAATCCAACACGCTGCTGAGATGGCCATGACTCAATTCTCGAACCAGTTGAGCAACTTTCCAGTCTGGTCAGATGATATTGGTCCGAGCCGAATGTCAACTCTGTGGAACGATATCGCCATTAACAGGGCTAGTCTGGCTAACCTCAAGGGTATGATGGACTTTGAGTCTCTGGACTCTCAGCAACAGCAACAACAACTAAATCATCACTTTTATCGCCATGCACACCCTTCACCTGAGGCTAATGTGACAGGCCCTGTAAGGTACTTTTTGCTGGACCGAAGAATTATCTTGGGATGCTGCGATGCCCTCAGTCTGGCTGATACAGAAAAGAATGCGGCTAGCTTTGTGGATGAGCGAGGATCATTTGTTGTAGCTACTATGAGAGACTCAAACGGCAAAAATTCATGGAAAGTGCGTATCACTCAGTTTGAAAACTACGGTAATCCAAACGGAAATAGATTGAGCAATGGTCGCTTGGCGATCCAAGAGACTGAAGATGAACTAAGTGTCGCTGTAGCAGGGGCAGGGAACTCGAAGGATGAAGATGATGTGAGTTTAGCCCAATCAACAAATGAGCCCAAGGTTCTGACTGTGGAGGCAGCTGACGAGGCTAGCATTGGTCTGAAGCGATACATTCGTCCTGTCAAGAGTATGGAGGATGTAAGGCAGCAAGAGTCTGAGTCCATAGATGCTGAAAATGAAGAGCCTCCACGGGCGGCATTTGCACCGGGAGAGGTTGAACAGGAACCACCATCGCAGCACATGGTCCAAGCAGCCGGGTAAACCTCGACGTGTTTTATTTTATTTTATTTTATTTTTTTCATTCTCTGACTAGATCGATTTTTTTTTATTTTATTGGCAATAGGTCCAATGTCTTTAGAATCTTAATGGCACAGATGGGATATTTATCACTTGAGAATCGATCCAAGGTTGTGCCTCTCCATCTCTCTGAGCGTCTCTTAGCTGAATTGCAATTTCTGGATGGGCTCAGAGAGTAAGTCCCAATGTCCTATAGTATTTTCCTTGTGTTGCAATATGAAAAAAGTGTCAAGGATACTACTAACCTTTCTGCATTTTCTTTGTATGTGCATAGGAGAGACTGCATAGCAGTCAGTGTTTACTTTGCTCAATCGGGCGATATAGGCTATGATGAACTAATCCATGGTTCCCCTGCAGGACTCCCCAAAGATTATACTCGATTCCTAAACTGTCTTGGATGGCCGATTCAAGTCGAAGCACACTCTGGATACCTTGGCCACTTGAACAAAGAGATCTGTCATACCACTCCCTATTTTGCTGATCGAAACTCGGAGGTCATTTTCCATGTCCCATATCTGATGCGACCATCTGCACCGGACATCCCTCCGATGCAAGACCACCGACTTGTGAACCAGTTCCGCTCTGTGACCTTACATGACCAAGTAGCGATTGTTTGGGTGGAACAACGTGAACGGATGCTCAATCTGTTGCCGCTTATTGATCAAAACGTGATGGTCTTTATCTTGATCCATCCTCTGGAAGGTGACTCTGCAGGAGGACTGTTCTGGATTCGCATTGTGGTCCAAGGCGCTCATACCACGGCAGGATCAGTTCGTCTGGCAACCAATCAATTAATGATTGGACCTTTAGCTGACGGGATGCTCGTCTCAAGGCATGCGTTAGGAAGTCTTGTTCGAAATACGGCCATTTCTGCAGATAAGGCTTGTCGATTAGTGACAGATTCGTATACGGAACCGAGTGCGGTTCGAGCAAGATACATTCAAGAAATTTTGCAAATGCATCAGCCAGAAGAGCCAGAAAGCATTTCAGAATTTTATAGGGCAATGTTTGCGACATAATCAATCTTTTTAATTTTTTTTTTTTTTTTTTTTTTTTTTTTTTGGCTTTTTTTTACTTTTTTTTTACATGTACAACATTTATTTATACCAAATGACACGATTCTAGTCAACTACTAATATCTAATACACATTCCACTAAAAAATCTTACAAGCAAGTTATCGTTTAATGCTTTTGTTTTAATTATTCTTTTTTTTTTTTTTTTTTTTTTTTTTTGTTTGTTTGTTTCTAATTTACAAAGTAACAAATGATTGGCTGAATGGAGGAAAAGGGGAGGATAAGCATTGAAGTACATGAAAAATAGAAACGTGGCCAAATATATTGTAAACAAAAGGACAGAGCGTTGGGCATGTGCAGATGAAAGTTAACAAAAAAAAAGGCAATTAAAAATAATTAAAGTAAATAAATAAAAGAAAAAAGAATTGTTTTCTATCGTGTTCGCCACAAGTCATCGGTAATAGGAGGTTTTTGAGCACAAATGACCTTCATGACCAATTCCGCCTGTTCGGCAACACACTCCATCTTCATCAACTCGATCGTCTCCTCAAATATCCCTTCCTCCAATCGATTCATCTCCACGATCTCTTCTCGGAGTGAGTCCACCATCTCTAGATAGCTCCGCATTGCGACCTGACCTCTTGGTCCGGCCCAATCACCTATAGGGATACCATAATCATAACATTCCACATTGATCAACCCTGCACCCAAGATCGTCGGCATCAATGCCTCGACCAGTTGAATAGGATTCAACCCTGTACTTAACGCTGCTCGTTCCACCCATCGATTCACCTTCAACGTCTCAACCCCAGCCCGAACCACCAACCCGTTACATTCTGCCAATTGAATCCATCCACCCGGTCGAAGCAATCGTCTCAACTCTGCAAAATGAGGTGTCCATTCCTGAATCTGTGTTCTGAACGCTCCTAAACGTTGATGCACCAGATCAAACTCGCCTTCCTGATCTCGAACATCTCGCATTCGGAATTTACAGTTTTCGGGTATACGCAATGGAAGATGGGCCATATCAAGAAGTGGATCTATTGCATAGACAACCGTCCGAGGATGTTTCATTGCAATATCCTAAAAAAAAAAATAAAAAAATAAAAAAAAAAAAAAAAAAAAAAGACAAATTCAGTTAATTAGTAAAAATAATAAGTTTATAAATACAAAAGGTTGTATATAAATATATATATATGCTGTATCCCTTACCATAGCCCATTCACCATTGTTACAATTGATATCAATAGCTTTCCGGAATGGCTTTCCAACAGGTGCCATCAGATCTAGTTCATACGTAATTCTGTCCAGATAGTAGGGGCTATCATCCAAAAGTATTCAATCCTTTTTTAATTAGTACACATCCTTCTAACTCTTCCTAGAAAACAACAACCACACATTCTATCGAAACTGAGGTTCATTTGAAACAAATAAGGATAAAGTTTTTTTTTTTTTTTTTTTTTTTCTATTACCTCTCAGGATGGTCCAATTCGTCTGGATAGACAGGGATGATCCAACCTGGTGTCTCTGTGTCCGGGTTAAATGTGAATGCATCAGCGACTTGGTCTAGCCATCTATAGATCCGTTCCCGCTTCTCAGTCTCACGAGGGTTCGTTGGGAACTGTCGTGCAAGACGTGCAAAGACTTGGTCTGGAGCAGGGGGTCGATTCGAAGCAGCAGAAGAACTATTGCCTATCGCGCCACTGTCGATCAAAGGGCCAGCAGTCGCAAAGAGGCCTGAAGGTTTAACATAGCTAGGAGTATTCATTGTATTATTGTTATTGTTATTGTTGTTATTGTTGTTGGTAGTGCTTGTCATACCAGAAGGTCGCTGCGACTGTTGCTGGAGATCTCGTTGTTCAGAGGGGTATGTGGCAGTTAGACGAGGCTGCTGATTTACATGATAAGGTTGATGCTGGTACTGTGGATGAAGAGGCTGTTGTAACTGATATTGTAATGGGTCTGGTTGTACATATGACGAATACTGATTAGCATTGTTACTATTGTTATTGTTGTTGTTGGCATCTGTGGTTGGATAATGGTAATGTTGGTTGCTATTGCCCTTGTACATGTTGTTGTTTCTCACTCCAGACATACCTCCGTTAGGACCACTACCAATGCTATTTTGACAAACCGGTTGCATCCCTGGTAACCGCTGCATATCAGTGTAATCGATTGAGTGTTGGTGTTGCGGGTATGATTGTTGTTGTTGAAGACGCATAGCTTGTTGATGTTGTGTAGCGTTGACGGGCATTCCTCCTCCTCCTGACAAGTTCATGGCTGCTACTGAAGAAATAACTCCTCCAAGAGCACCATTACCAACGCCAGTGTTAATGCCGTTAACTCCAGCTCCTCCAGCATTGTTATGTTCGTCCTCAACGAATGGAGCGGGTGATATAGACGCTCGCATTGATTGATGCTGTTGTTGCTGTTGTTGTTGTTGTTGTTGTTGTTGTTGTTGTTGTTGTTGTTGTTGTTGTTGTTGTTGTTGTTGTTGAGGGAACGGCTGTGATTGTGGTTGTGTGTGACCAGAGGGATGAAGAGTCGAGATCTTTCCATGAGACTGGTGAGGGGAAGCTGAAGAAGGCCTTGTTGTTGTGTCTGCGCCTTGAAACGAGGGCTGTGGAGGCATCGACATCATCATCTCCTGACTCGATAGGACGTTGTGGATAGTGTTGCTGTTTAGCCCTTGATGCTGCTGTGCCTGACTAAAGGTATAATTACTAGGGTTATTATTATTACTATTATAGTTATTATTACCACTGCTGTTAATATTGTTGTTGTTGATAATGCTGCCACTATATTGTCCACCATTCTCGTCCAACTGCATGGTTCCTCTTGAGCCTGGATTGTGAATAGGGTGACCATTGGCCGGTACTACAGATGCTCCTGCGCCTGCCATAGATGCAGGGGGGTTATTAGGGCCAGATACAAAAGGATGATTGTTCATCTTTGAGCCATATTGAAATTGATTTGATTCAAAAGATGTTTTATGTTGGTCCAGTCGACCTGGACTTGACAAGTTGGGGTGATTCCAGGCAAGACCTATTGGTCCAGTGCCCATTCCTCCACCGAGTCCAGAACTAAGTCCCACAGGTGTTTCAGGTCTGTCCAGAGGTGAAGATGATGGCGCCGTAAATCCATGGATAGAATAATGTCCACTGTCGTTGGGCAATGGCGCCTGAGGATTGCTGTGGTTGCTACTAGTATATTTGCTGGCTCGACCGCGGCGGTCATTATTATCATTATGACTATTATTATTGAGAATGTTGCTGCTACCACTTTGAAACTTTGAATGCTTGCTTCGAGACTTTGAGTGTCCCCCTGCTGCGTGGCGGGACTTTGAGTTGCCCATGGTTTTAGAGATTGGATTGCTGGCTCTCTTTTTTTATATATTTATCTTATTAACTGTTATGATTGGCGATGATGATCTGTCTTATTTCAAGATCAAGTGATTGGAGAGATCAAGACGGAGAAAAAAATATGCGGACAGTCAGAGCCAAGCAGGGAGAGAGGTGGTGGAGGGATAAGGAAGAGCAAGGAAGAGTGAGGGAATAGAGACACAGCGTTACAGTGTTAAAGGATGATAGTATGTAAGAGAGACAAGAAGGATGAAATTGGGTATTCGGGGAGTAACACGCAACCCTGCAAGTCTCTGGAATCGTCGAGTGTGAGATTTCAAATGGAGGTGAGAAAGTTGGTCGTGTCTCCAATAAGAAACACAAAAACAGCACAAAACAAGAAAGGAAGAAAGGAGAGGAAAGAAGATTGATAATGAGTGAATAAAAGAGAAAAAAAAAAAAAGAAAAAAAAAAAAAAAAAAAACAGGAGCAGTCCTAAGAACACAAGTCGCCCAAAGAACAGAAGGAATGGTTCTACAATGTCTTCAATGCTATTGTCTTTTGCATGCACACACAGAAACACATTAACATCAGGAGTAGAAAGTTTTGTGTGTTCGAACCGACAATAATGTTCGTTGGTGATTATGACGAGAGGGAAGCGGGAGGGATGCAAAAGGGCTGTTGACAGGAGGAAGAGAAAGAGGAGGAAGGGGAGGAAGAATAAGAGGAAGAGGAGGAGGAAAAGGAAGAGGGAGGGGTCGGAGGAATTGTTTTCGTTCGCCCTTGCTACTATCAATCAAGTGCTTTCAAGACAATCTTGGAACGAGGAATGATTATGACCTCAGATGGATGACAAGATGGATGATTAGAAGAATGAGTGAGAATGAAAAAGCGCCGAATTGTTCAGTTCGTCCGATTAGACAAACGGGGGGGTTTGGGGGAAGAGAGGCCGTTGGGTAGTAAAATAGGAGAGTGCTGCCCTTGTAACTGCAGCAATTTTTTTTTTTTTGTCTTCAAGTGTGTGTAATATGACTTGATGATGATGTGAGAGCATTTCTTTGCAGCATGAGAGCATCAAACACAACTTAATTCCCTCTGTAACTTCAGCGAAAAGGCAGTTGCGGAGCTTTTCACTGGACCAATGCACAATAGTCTGTCTTTCTTATTCTTGAGGATCCTTAATGCCTCTCAAGGACGAACCAAGGTTGTTCATATTTGAGTACGAGAGGGAAAGAAAAGCGATTGCGACAATTACAATCAAGACATTAAGACATGGTTAATGTCTGAAATAAAATTAGATTTATAAATTAAATAACAGATAAAGATGTACATGTATATTCTTTCTTCCAAATTTGTTTTCCTTCTTCTGCAAACAAAGATAATTAATGAACCAAATGAACCATGGTTATCAGCGTTGGTAAATGGAGAGCCATTTTGCCATGCACCCGTGGCTTACTCAGGAACAGCCAATGAGAAGCGTTTGTCTTTGCAAAATGTCTCAAAAAAATGGGCCATGCGATCTTTTTTGAAAGTCCTCTCGTGTCGTGTCAGGAACAAAAAGATCTGCATCTTTCACATACACAAAAGCACAGACACGAATATTGACGTCGACTTTTTTCTCTTTCTTTTTTTTTTTTATGAATCATTTTATTGCCAGAGAATAGGTAAACATTATCGTAAGATAGCAAACGTGGCCACGAACTATTTGAAATAAAGTGCAATGATTCAGAAAAAAAAAAAAAAAATAAAGAAGGTCTGGTCTATTGACTACCATTCAAAATCTCCATTGGCCTTGTGGAATAAATAGTCGCGACCATTAATCAACATGATCCCATCCTTTAGTACGCATTTCCACTTGCTCTTCGTTCTTGATACTTTATCGTATTGGCATAATACAATATTATCCGATTCATCGTCCATATCGTTATCACTATCGTCCAGATCTGATCCAAGCCCAGTATCGTCATCTTCATCGTCCTCTCCATCCACCTGACCAATTGAGAATCCTTCAAATCCATCGCGCTTAGCCTTACGTGCCGCTCGATCCGAAAGCGTTAATGTAAAAGTCATCTCTCCAGGCGCTTGACCCGATAATTGCTCCGCTTTAGCCTCCTTAAATCGTCTTTCTAGGTACGCATCCATCTCTACGGTGCTCATAAACTCGAGCTCTGTGATGTCGTTAGAACCATCTGTTTGTGGGATATTGGAAGCGTCGCTATTACCATTCCTCCCGCCTCCAGGAAGCGATATGTTATTATTATTACTACTATTAGTGTTGCTATTGTTGGAGGTAGGAGGACGAGGCGGTACATGTTGCTGAGGACGTCCTACATTACTATTGTCTCCCGGTAAAGTTCCCGAGGCAACATTGGGGAGATTCGCCGCTGGTGTCTGCTCTACACGATAGTTGTATGTCTAAACCGTAAGAACCGAAACAAGGGCAAAATGTGGTCAAATTAAGCTCTCGATCTCATCTTTATATCTTTTTGCCAAAAATAATAAATAAAATACACTAAAAACAAGACTGCCAAACAACTTACAGCTGAAGCAGGTGGGGCCGTGCTAGGCGCAGGAGCGGAGCCCGCATTCTGAGTTGCGGAGGCGGCAGATGCTGAAGCAGTAGTGGCGGGAGCAGCTGGAGCAGAAGGAGCAGCAGATGTAGTAACAGGTTGATCGTATGAAGATTCCTCAAACGGAAAATTATCTGCAGGAGCAGACGTCTCCGAGGTTTGGAAGGAAGTCACCCTAGACTGGGCGACCTTGTTTTCCCAAGACTAAACAGGTAGTAACAATTGGAGTGATCTTAGGATAAAAAAAAAAAAAAACACACGGCTCACAAGAAACAAACAATCAATCAACTGCACCATAACGGTTTTCAGTCTACACATACTCTTTGAAGCTCATGCAGGATAGTTTCATCAACACCCATATCCTCAAAGTCACGACGAACATTGGTGATCACGTCGTCGATGACAAACCTATAGACGGATGTCTACACAGACAAAATATACAAGTGATCGGATTAGGCAGAGCACAAAGTAAGGGCCACTAGGTTTTTTTTTTTTTTTTTTTTTTTTTTTTTTAGTACCACAGTGTTGTTTGCCATAACGAAAGAGGAAGAGGGGGTGAAAAGAAAGAAAAGAGAGAGAGAAGGATGCGAGAGACAGACGATAGGAATAGAGTGCTTAAAGAAAGGTTGTGCAAACAATAACAAAAAAAAAAGAAAGAAAGGGTGCCACTATTTTTTATTATTATTTGCCGTCACTGGACTGAGTGTCCGTGCGATTTCGCCTTGGTTTTATCACTTGTCTAGGTTTTTTTTTTTTGGTCTTTTCCTCTACTGCTCAATAAAAATGTAGAGGTAGAGTGTAAATCGCTTCAAGACTTGTGATTAGCGCGGAAAGGAAATGTTTGTAACAAAAAAAAGAGAAAGATGAAAGGGGATGAAGAAAAGATTCAATTGAAGAAAGATGCAAAAGAGAGGAAAAGATTCTTTACGACGAGGCAAAAAAAAATTCCCGCCTCCCGCACCCTTTTATATACGTCACGACACGTACGCAGAAGTACCGTACGTAACATTTATTTTTGAACGCGCCTCCCATATTTATTATTCTTGGGCCTTGGGCGTATCATTCCACAAAAAGCTGCGCCCTTTTTTTACTACTGGTTGTGGTGATTAAAAAAAAAAAAAAAAAAAAAAAATCCTCTGAACTTCCAGACAACAACTACTCAATTGCAATTTCAGGTGCCTTAACGAGATCGAATGGCCATTCTGTGTTGTTGTGGGCGTCTGATACCGTCAAAATAAGGATGTAATAACGCTTTTTTATAATAAAAAAAAAAAAAAAAAAAAAAAAAAGTAAGCTAATTGCTTTCGCTGTGGTAAATTATGACCAACCCTTTTCTTTTTTTTTCCCCCTCTTAAATTTACCTCGCTTTGCAGAAATCCTCCTAGCAGGATCATATTCAATCATCCGCCCTAGCAGATCAATCCCATCAGGGCAGAGTGTAGGTAGCGCTTTTTCGAGTGGTTGTCGGTGCCAGTGTGGGAATGAAGATGTCCAGTCTTTCAATTGGCTAATCCCAGGCCATATTTCTTCGGTAGGTGTCCCACGCAGCCTAAATATCCTGAATAGTTCATCAATTTCCGAGTCACCTATAATTGGCAGAGGATCAATAACTTCTTTAATGACCAGCACTAGGTTTCCTATCTTTTTTTTTTTTTTTTTTTTTTTACAAATTTTTACCCGGAAAAAGCGGCTTTTTCAAAACCATTTCTGCAAAGATGCAACCGACGCTCCACATGTCCACTGCTGTTGAATAATGCCGTGCCCCCATAAGGATCTCTGGTGCTCTGTACCATAGTGTCACTACTTCGTGTGTGTACGGCCTCAATGGTATACTGAAGGCTCTTGCAAGGCCAAAATCTGCAAGTTTAAGACCCCTCGACCCATCAATTAAAAGATTTTGTGGCTTGAGATCGCGGTGAAGGACACGACGAGCATGGCAGTATTCAACACCCCTGATAAGCTGGTATAAATACTCCTGATTACAAAATTGAAAAAAAAAAAAAAAAAAAAAAAAAAAAAAAAAGGGCAAGCTTTAGATAAAAACAAACAATCTATTCCTTTTTTTTTTTTTGCTTTGGTTTTGTTCTTGGTACCTTGACCTGATCAAGTGGCAGCCCCGGGACGGTGGTAGTAGGGAGTGTATCCATATATTTCTTTAGGTCGAGATCCAAGAACTCGAAAACAAGATATAATCGGTTCTCATCATGAATAATATCAAGGAGTCTTTGGTATTCGATACCATGTTTGGAACCGAAAAAGAAAAGGAAGACGAACATACTCATTTGTAAGTGAACCATAAAATTAAAGCATGCCTCCTTAAAAAAAAGCTTTCCAAGGCAAAAAAGAAGAGAATTGACCCAAAGAATAAATAGGAGGCGAGACATGCCATACCAAAACCAAACGCAGCAAACTTACTGGACGACGTGATCATGCCTCAATTCCTTTAGTAAAGATATTTCCCTGACTGCAGTACTCGGGACTCCTAAAGTCATCATATGTGATACAGGTACGGAATCAAAAAGAAATTTCAAGACAAGATTGGAAAGAGAATGCTATTGACGACTTCAATGAGAGGTGGACCAATGTGAAGATATGAAGGGTTCTATCTTTTACTTTGCTTCCAAGAGCAGCGATGAATGGATACCTTCATCTTCGTTTTCGAGACGGATCTTTTTTAAGGCCACTAGCCGACCTGTCGCCTTTTCACTATGTCAAAAGAAGGATGAAATCATTGAGAAAGAAAAAAGAGAAAGAGACTTGTTTGACGAATGAAAAAAGGAAAGGTACTAAAGAGAGCAACTTTTTTTTTTCCTGTTCTTAGGTAGATTGACGAATTGAGAAACCGTCAGTTGTTCAGCACGAGTGTCTGATTTCGCTTACGTTGCTTTGTAGACGATCCCATAAGTACCCTCGCCGATCTTTTCAATCTTTTGATAGGCATCCATTGCCGTGCTTATTAAACGTTACTGTCGTTACGTAATAAAAAGATAGTAGAGTAAGAGATATGAAGAGTAGGAGAATTAGTGGGGTGGTGAGAAGAGATTAAAGAAAGAGGAATAGAAGAAAGAGAGAAAGAAAAGAAGGAAAAGAATGGGTATTGAGAACAATTCAATACATGCAATGCAAGGAGCGCATTGTATTTGGAGGAGTATCTTTGGAAGGAATTACATTTTAAAAATCACGTTCTCAGTTAATTCCGGTGTGGATATTTTTCCTTTTTGGGACACCACTCCGAAGATCGAATGACAAATGAATTTGACCTCTCTCTTACTCTCCTTCACATTCACTTCTTTACTCTTCTTAGTCAGTGCATTCTATAAATTACCACCCATCATGGCTGCCACTACCATCGCTCCTGCTGCGGAGACTACAACTGTTCCTATCGGAAAGGATGGCAAGCCTCTCAAGCCATGCTGTGCTTGTCCCGAAACCAAGAAGGCTCGCGATCAGTGTGTCTTTAACCAGGGCGAAGAGAACTGCCTTGAGCTTATCAAGGCCCACCAACAATGCTTACGTGATCTCGGATTCAAGATCTAGCGAAAACAACTAAGAACGACAAGTATCAACAAACAATAACAATAACAACAATAACAAGCATATTATAGTCAGGCATCCATTCTTTTGCTCTCTCCACCTACTCTGTATTTTCATAAGAAAAAACAACATTTACAAACAACAACAAAACAACAAAGTGTAGTGGTATGACTGGTGCCCTTGCACCTCTTCATTGCTACACTGTCCATTTGATCACTTTTTTTTTTTTACATAGAATCCTTCCCTTTTTTTTGTGTATTATTTTCTAAATAGACAACGGACAATATTAAACAATTTGCTTCTTCACTGGATGAAGAAATATCGTCTGTACAGAAGTATTCTCTATTCAAATGGCTCGAGAATATAATGCTTTTTTCCCCGTCGTGCCATCACAAGATTCCTTTCCGTGACTTTTTTTTTTAATTTCACATCGGAGACATGCAGACCAGAAGCGGAAATTACGCCACCAATGTGGCTGAATCTGGGACCTTTAAAAAAATATATTTTAATCAACATTGATGACCTGACTCATTTCTGCCTATCCCGGGTCCTTTATTCTTAACCATGATCATCCTTATCCACTTTGACAAAAGATAGAGGAAGGGAGGAAAAAAAGTTAATAGTGCAAGTCCTGGGGTCTTTGATCTGGATATGTGCCTACAATCTTCACATCTAGGCAGTATTTGCCCAATTCCTCAATGACTGTGCTCATCACCTCGCTGTCGCCATGAACGCCTGCACATTCGACAAAGAAAACATAGTGCCATGGCTTAAGCAATGATGGGCGACTATCAATCTTGGTTAAATTCAAGTTGTGATCCTTGAACACCTTAAGTCCATCACAGAGTGCTCCTGGCAGACGATGATCCACTGTGAACATCAACAATGTCTTGTCACTCGCCGTGGGTGCATCCCATGCATCTGAAATTATAAAGAATCGTGTCGTATTATCTATTGATTTTGTTTTTTATTTTCCAGTAAGTTGGAAGAACATATCAAAATGCCGATGCAGCTGATGTACTTTGATTCTCTGGGGTTTTATTCAAATTACCTTGTTGGTCTTCAATGTCTGCATGAAGAATGTCCAATCCATAAATATCAGCACAGACCTTGTTACAGATTGCCGCAGCAAACTTCTCCTTGGATGCTAACTGAGCAGCTTCTGAAGTTGAGGCACACGGGACCAATTCGATTCCCTTGAAATTGTTTTTTAGGAAGGTCTGGCATTGGGCCAACGCCTATAAGCAAGAAGTTCCAAGAGCCCCTCAGTTACTTCTTCTGAAAATCGAAAAAAAATAAAATAAAATAAAATTCTGAACTTTACCACTGGATGGGAATATACACGACGGACAGCCTCTGCAGAAGTCTTGGAGAGAAGATAATGGTGCACAGGAAGATATGTTTCAGCTCTGATCTTGACCTTGGACTTGATGAACTTGTCTAGTGTAGGTACGACTGATCCAGCAATTGAGTTCTCAAACGGCACAACACCATACTGACAACGACCACGTTCCACTGCCTCAAACACATCTGCGATTGTTCCTTGCGAAGCATATTGCACACTGTCGCCGAATCTCTTCATGCTAGCCTATAACATCGATATGATTAGTATATGTCTCATGTACCTCGATATTCTTTTTTTTATCGTTGTTAGTCATGCTATTGCCTCGTTTCATAAATGTTGTTGAATGGAGGAGAGTGGATCGCGATGATACATCGGCTTTGCTTACATCGTGTGAGAAGCTACCGACAGGTCCAAGATAGGCGACGAGAACATCCTTCTGAAGAGCAATAGAGGCAGACATGATCTCACGATAGATAGCACACAAGTTTTCATTGGCAAGTGGACCAGGATTCAACCGCATGACCTTTTCAAAAACCTGCTTCTCTCTTCCAGGGATATAAACATGAGTGTTATCCTCCTCTGGTGAGTCACCATTGCTAGTTGCTGCTGCTGCCTGTCGCTTGGCAGCCCCGATATCAAGGCTGACTTGCGCACGTTCATTCAATAGGGTGATGAGCTTGTGATCAAGCGAGTCAATCTGCTGACGAAGAGTTGGAAGATTCAATGACATGACCTTTTTTTTTTTTTTTCTGAATTCTGATTAAATGAGAATTGAGGAAGAAGACAAGGATCTCAAATCGATTTTTTTTTTTTTTTTTTTTTTTTTTTAAAGAAAAAAAAAAAAAAAAAAAAAAAAAAAAAAAAAAAGGGTTGTACGCTATGACTCAATATAATTTTCTCAAGTGAATATGATATTCATTGTTCCTGAGTATTATTTGTATTATTTGCATTACTCAATCTGATCAGTATGAATTAACTTTTGCCATAAAGACCTTTTTTTTCTTTTCTTTTCTTTTACTAGACAGATCGTTTCATGTACAAAAAGAATAAAAATTGCAGTTACGGATTAATTTGCGACTCTTTGGATGCCTTTCCAGGTCCAACAACCCTTTACCCCTGATCCCAATCCACGCTATTCAATCGAATGTGCGACAAGGGAAAGGTCACCTGTGATTTCGAGGTACAAACCACCCTGTGGTCATCCTTCTCCACTGATACTATTTTCATAAACATTCCCCTATTTTTCTCTTTTCCTTTTTCTTCTTCTTCTTTCCTATTAACTTCGTTCCTTTCCCAATCCCTGTCAGAGTCTGTTCTCTGCTCTCACCCTTTCCCTACCCCATCCTTATCTCCGTAGCGGAGCTGTTTAAAAGAAAGGGAAAAAAAAAAAAAAAAAAGCCCTACTCTATCTAAAGAAGTTTTTTTTCTCTAAAAAAAAAAAAAAAAAAAAAAAACTAGCTCATTATCACCCGTACTCTGATTCTGTTACTTTACGTCTTTTTCTTCTCTGCATGTGATGGAAGGTCAGCAAGCACAATGCATTGAATGGATCCAGGTAAAAGTGTCGAATAGAGTCTACCTTTTTTTTTCGTCCATGTAAAATGAGTTTAATCAAAATGATTTTAACCAGACTTCGTTTTTTTTTTTTTTTATCTTTAGACACTGTTTGGTGAATGTGTGACGACGCAAAGAGAAGCGTTTAGTTTCTTAATAGGCAAGTAGAAAAAAAGAAAAAAGAAAAAGGGACTCATCTCCTGTATTGTGGTGTGGCATGGTGGCATTGTGGGCGAAGCATTGAACAATAAGAAAGAAGCTTTTTAAGGTTGAGCACTCACTGGACCTCTCACATGGTCATTCTTACTGACTGACCCCTTTTTTTTGTCTTTTCCAACAAATCTATTGATTGCTTCAATTGATTAGGATACGTTTCCATTTTCTGCTGGCTGAATGCTCAGATTCCGTACGTTGATCTTCGTTAAAAAAATGATTGCTAAAAGAAAGAAGGCCCGCTTTTTTTACTTTTTTTTTTTTTTTTTTTTTTTTTTTTTCTTTATCTAGGCAAATTATTGAAAACTTCAAGCTAGGTTCTGCAGGTAGCCAAAAAGACTTTTGTTGTCTGATCCACACATGTTTATTTTTAACGAAAATCGAAACTCACCAGAAATGACTCCTTTTTTTTTTTTTTTTTTTTTTTTTTCAAGCATCTCTCTCACTGCCCTTCTTGATCAATTGGTTACTTGGTATGTGAATGATAAAAAACTCTCTGCGGCAAAAAAAAAGACTTTTGGAATAGCAAGCACTAATGAAATGGATCACTGTTTTTGACTATTATTCACTATAATGTGGTTTATGACTGTAGGTGACATCAGTAATTTGATAGGATGTATCCTCACCCACCAACTCCCTTTCCAGGTATTATGCCAATAAAATCCATGTTTCCTTCGCATTTTGTACTTGCTGAAAAACGAAAAGGCTAAATTTTCTTTCTATTTCTCTTTTTTTTTTTTTTTTTTTTTTTAAAAAAAAAAAAAAAAAAAAAAAACATCCCCGGGGTTATGGACAATATAATATTCTAGTTATATTTGGCAATCTACTTTTGTATCGCAGATATTATTCTCTTTAGTCAATGGATTTATTATTCTTTTCGAGAATATCGTGAGAAACAACTCGCGTCAGAACTCGAAGTTGCAGAATTATTACCAGAGACTTTGGAGATTGATAACAATAACAACAGTAATAATAAGAATAATCGCCGCCACCAGCATTCACACCATCGCTCTCACTCTCGTTCGCAATCTCGTCTGCTGCAGTCTAGACATGTTACCTCTCCCGATATCTTCGCAGCAGCATCGGGTGATGAGAATCACCTGGAAGACGGGCTAATACCTCGTGATCTTGAGCACACAGAGGCTAACACATCTTTGATGCAAAGGAATCGCTCTAGAAAGCTAACTACAACATCCGATATCGGCCACCGAAGAACGTAATGAACAAGGAACATCTCACTTCTTTTTTCTCTTTAAAAAAGAAAAAGAAAAAAGGCGCATTAAAATGCATTTACTTTTGCCTAACCTTAATCTATTACATGCAATATTTGTAGCACCTCCATGGTCCTGTTCGGTTTAACCTTATTGACCATGAAACAAACCCTTCCAGCATTACAAGATCACAGTGGGTCGAGACATTATGGATTGAATAATGGAGGCCCTATTTCTGGACGCGTCTTTGCTCGTGCCATTGATGGAGATCAAGGAGGAATGGGTGCAGTTTTTACAGATAACCCCACTAACGATCCACCAGATCAAAATATTGTTCAATTGGGCCGTATCTTTGCTTGGGTCTGCACTGTGTTTTACCTGTCTAGTCGCATGCCTCAGCTCTGGAAGAATGTACGTGACATTTTTTTTTCTTTATATTTTCTAATAAAAGGATAAAAAAAAAAAAAGAAAAAGAAAAAGGAAATGACTAGAACAGGATGATTAGAAAGCCATTAATTATTATTTATTTATTTTATTCTTCTTTCCTTGTCTTTGTCCAGTTCAAGAGAAAGTCAGTCCAAGGTCTTTCCATTTTAATGTTCTTTTGGGCTGCCATGGGAAATTTAAGCTACACGCTCTCGATCCTTAATTCGAGTGCAGCTGTCAACCCAGAAACTCGCCGCAAATTCCTGCGTGAAGCTGTACCTTATGTTCTCGGCTCCTCAGGAACACTCATGTTTGATGTCTCCATTTTTATCCAATGGCTTTATTACACAGGAAGGTTACGTATCATCGGCCTCCACCCTTCTACTCATCGCCATCATCATCACCACCATCACCGCCATAGTAGACATTATCACCCACGCCAACACCGAAGTCGAACCCATTCTAGAGTCGAGAGCATGGTCTTATCTCCTTCTGGAAGTCAACCTGGAGGATTGTATAGTATCTTGGTAAATGAAGATGAATCAACTTTAGATACTTCTGTCAACCAGGTAGTGCCTTCAACAACCATGGCCTCTTATCAACAATCAGAACCTGTCAATGATAGACAAGAATCCGAAGAACGTACGCATTCACTAAGTCATTAAAACCTTTCATTATAATAGTAATAATACTGGACACATGATTTTGATTATTAGGTGATGAGATATGCGTTTAATGTGTGAAATGCAATGAGTTACAAAGTGGCTAAGCTCCAAACACTACCTGGCTCGGGTTGATAGAAAAGGAAGAAAAAAAAAAGTTTAAACTTTTTTTTTTTTTTTTTTTTTTAATCTTGTGTGTTTGAATGATTAAATCAGATCCATAACATCAAACAGCATGCTGACACTCTCGCCGTTATGTATCCTACGAATGGCCTCAGCAAAGATAGGCGCAACATTGAAGACCTTCATCTTGGGACATCTCTGCAGATGATCTTCTTGAGGAATACTGTTGCTAACAATCACTTGATCAATGCATGAGCTCTGAATCCTCATAATGGCATCGCCCGACATAATCGCATGGGTAATAATGGCGTAAATCTTTTGAGCTCCGTTCTGTTGCAATACTTTGGCGGCTTTGGTGATTGTAAACGATGTATCCGCAATGTCATCCACCAAGATGCATGTTTTGCCCTTTACATCTCCCACAAGCATCATATCTGGCTTATGAGGGGCCTGTATTTGACGACGTTCCTTGTGAATCAATGCAAACTCCATACCAAGCTTGTCTGCAATCACCGTTGCGCGCTTAGCTCCACCTGCGTCGGGTGAAACCACAACAGCATCTTGCCAGTCTGGGATGCGCTCACGGATATATTTGACCATCAAAGGCTGTCCATAGAGATTGTCAACAGGAATATCGAAGAAACCTTGGAACTGGGGGTCGTGCAGATCCATCGTAATAATATGATCAGCACCTAGTTTTTTTTTTTTTTTTTTTTTTTTTTTTAAAAAAAAAAAGAATGTCTTAGCATGTAACCCCAACGTGCAAAATGACGCATTACAAAAAGATGTTAGTCTTACCAGCAGTCACGAGCAAGTTGGCTATCAAGGTTCCAGAGCGGGCAACCCAATGTTTGTATCCAGCCTTCTGTGGATTGACCTGGTCACTTGTTACACATGTTTGCGAATGGGATGTAGAAGATCCAGCACCATTGATACCAGGGATGTGGAGATGTGAAGGCTGTGGGATCGTATGGTGACGGTTGCCACGAGCTGGAATGATTCCTTTCTTGACAGAATCTGTACTACCACCGGTCTCTGGTCTCAAAGTCGGTACTGCATTTCCATTGCCTCCAGTAGTTGAAGGCGAAAGCGTGGGAGAAGTTGCAGCGGACTCAATATCAGAATTGGATTCATTAGTAGAGTCAAACATCTTATCGAAAGGGTTCTTGCGGTCAATGCTAGGGGTCTGCAGAGGAGTGCCGGCAGGAGTGACGGGCAAGGAGAAAGGGGTATTGGAACCGGTGTAACCAAAAAACACATTCGGAGGCACACGGGAAAGGGGCATGCCATTCTTCTTGTAGGGTGCATCAGGTTGGCGAGCATAGGGGAAGCAAGGAATCACTGCAGTTATACGGCGAGCGCTGGCAGTCTTGCAGGCAGCTAATAGAAATCCGTTGAACGATTGAAATCAAATAGATGTGTATAGAACAAGATGATGCATTGAACGTTAGACTTTGAACAAGATGGGTCAAGAAAAAGAACAGTAAGTAGGGTGACCATTTGTTAGACTGATAAGGCTGGTGGTGAGAACGGTCAATGCAGGCAACGAAGTGACAGAGGTGAGCAAGGACAAGCAGCATCATGACGCCATCTGATGACTCGAGATTATTAAAGGCAATACAAGCTCAAGTGGTAATAATAAGCACAGGTTAGTGAGGAACATACCAAGCATGATGAGCAGCTCCATGAGATTGTCATTCACGGCACCGCATCCAGACTGAATGATAAAGACATCCTTGTTGCGAACACTATCACCGATCTCCACATTGGTCTCCTTATTGGCAAACTTGGACAGTTTCACCTTGCCTGGCTGAATACCGAGGCGTGCACAGATCTGGTCGACCAATGCGGGGTGAGAACTTCCTAAACGAATGGCATTGTAGTTAAGACAAAAGTTTCAAGTGAGTAGAAACGAATGGCTATTTCGAAAAAACAATGAATTCTTCAAGTCGTAGGTTGAGGATGTATACAAAGTATGGGGAATGTAGGGAGCTTTAAGTAATAACAATATTTAAAATGAAGTTCGAAACAGAAAGTGCATACCACTGAAAACAACAATGTTGCGCATGACGATTGATTATGGATGTGTACGGGAGGGAGTGGAATAGTGGTTATTGTTCTTGATCAGGAAAAAAAAAAAAAAAAAAATAGATCGAGAACAAGAAAATGAATTTCCGGAGTCAGTTGTTGCCTACGCCCATTCTATTTTATCTGTAGTAGAGCATTTGGTATTTCATGCTAAAGATTACGCTCGCGATCAGGGCACTTATTAAAACGTAAGGCGTATATGGAAATAACGATCGTCCTGCAGGTCTCCTCTACTCAAGTGGCACTCGAACCGAATGATACCTGGAATTAATGCTGGTGACATATTCAATCATGTGCTCTATTTAAAGGCGTGGCGAATGCATTGAGAATAAAAAAAGAAACCATTTCTTTCATCTCTTCTTCTGTGCTGATCTGTTGCAATTGTGGAAGAAAAAGCCATGTCACAGTACTATGAGCACTATCGTAAAAGCAGGTACCTTCCACAATTGCATTAATTAAATAAAAAGGACAAAAGCAAGAAATCTAGCATGCTCAACTTTTAGTCCATCATGTGGTGCAATGTGTGTGTGCGGTGTGTGCTCGTCCACGTTGCCTCTTATCCATGGGAGGAATAGAGACAGGAATGAAAGACAAGCTCGACAAAATGTGACATGGGTGTTTTGTAGTGTTGTTTTTGCCATTCAAATGCACACACTGCATGTCATTTGTAGTGTAATGATTTATCGTGGCTCTTCTCACCATGCATTTTTATTTTTTTTTTGACCTTGGTCTTGGGTAATAGCATTGGACTGTCATTGATTGACTCCTTGGATGAGTTAATTCAATCTGGTCATATCAACCCTCAGTTGGCCATGCGAGTCCTTGCACAGGTAAAAAGATGGTCTATCAGAGGGATTCGACTTGTGTTGGTTGGATGATTACAGCCATTGTTAGATCGTTTGCTACAACTTATAAAGACATCTTTAAAATTGTATCACAGTTTGACATGAGTATTGCTGATGCACTGAGCACACGCGTCCGTACCCGTGCTACTTTCAAGGTATGCAAAAGAAGGAAAAAAGGAATTGATTAGATTCATGAATGATATGCATTGCACCAAATCAAGGAAAAAGTAAAACTGACTCTTACTTTCTAATGCAATCAACCTGAAGGCCCATCTTGATAACTACCGATCTTTGGATGATGTATGGACCTTTGTACTGTCGAGTCCAACCTTCCGTTATGACAATGAATCTGTGACTGCAGACAAAGTCAAAATTGTTGCCTGCAAGGCCAGAGTTCCGGGCGAAGTCTAGATTCTACTTCTCGTTGTATTTCTAAATTTTTTTTTTTACGAGAATCTACTCTACTCAATTCATACTACCCTACTACCTTGTTCCTTTTTTTATTATCATTAATAGATCTTTTGAAAAAAAATAAAAGAAAATAAATAAAAAAATAAATAAAAGAAAAAAAGCTAAAAATGCTTTGCATACCAAGAAGAAAAAAGAAAAAGGGAGAGGAAGGGAAGAAAAAAAAAAAAAAGAGTTGGAAGAAGGAGAAGGAGACATCTGTACCACACGCAGAACAGGGATTAAATGAATTGTACATTAAATGCCAATAGGTGACAGTGATTCCAAAGAATTTGATTTTCCCGCATACCAGCACAATTTCATTTATATGCTTCTTTCTTTCCTCCAATCTTTTTCCGCATTTGCATTCAATTCATCACAACCCATTCACCCTCTCTTTCTCCCTCACTCTCTCACTCTCTCACTCTCTACTTCATTACAGCTTCAACAACCATGTCCATCATTTATGCCCTCGTTGCAAGAGGAAATGTCATTCTTACCGAATACACAAACTCATCAGGAAACTTCACCACAGGTATTATACTTTTTTTTTTTTTTTTTTTTTTTTTTAATATTGAGATCCTTATACAGCTGTTACAAATGATTAACTCTTCTTTTTCCTTGTAGTCACGGAAGCTATCCTTGAAAAGATTCCGCCTAATAACTCGAAATTAACTTATGTCTATGACAGGTATACTAAAAAAAAAAAATGCTTTGTCTCAGTCTAATTGATGACATGATTTAGCTACAAAAAACTAATGTTAACGAAACATGGATGTGAATCGATCAATAAACCATTAGATATCTTTTCCATTACATCTGTGAGGATGGGTTGACATATATGTGCATGGCGGACGATTCTTTTGGTAGACGAATCCCTTTTGCATTCTTACAGGACATCAAGGAGAAGTTTTTGGCTCAGTATGGACGTGAACAAGCACTTAGTTCTACAACACCATATGGAATGAACGAATTCTCAAAGATCATTGCCAAACAAATGGTAAAGAACCCTGCTTTATTATTATTATTATTATTATTATTATTATTATTATTATTGTTTTTATTTTCATTCACCCCTTTTCCTTCTTTCTGTCCATTCAATCATTCAAAGAGTACTGCATTGAACTATAACTTTTTTCACATGGAATCTGTCAGGACGATTGCCGAGATTTCTTTTTTCTTTTTTCTTTTTTTTTTTGTTATCTGCAGAAAACATGCCTATTAGACCGCCCGATCTCCCTTAAATGATAATAACTTTTTTTTTTTTTTTTTTTTTTTTTTTTTTTCATTCTAATTAGGAATACTTTTCAACAAACCCTAATGCGGACAGAATCAAACAAGTACAGGGCGAGATTGAACAAGTCAAGGATGTTATGGTTCAAAACATTGAACGTGTTTTGGAACGAGGTGAACGTATTGAACTGCTTGTTGACAAGACTGACAATTTGAATCAACAAGCTTTTGCCTTCAAGAGACGTAGCACAATGCTCAAGGTATCACATTTGTCATTGTACCTTTCTGTAGACTCTTATTATCATCCTTCTACCTCTTTTTTTTTTTTTTTTTTTTTTTGTTTGACGAAACTAATGTGTAATCAATTCTTACTTTAACAATGATATGAACCTTACAGAGAAACATGTGGTGGAAGAATACTAAGCTGATGGTCATCCTAACTCTAGCTGTCATTGTAAGCTACTCAATCTCTTTTCAACATTAGATGTTCTTCATGTATTGGTTTTAATCTTTTCTAATCCTTTTTATTCTATTTTTCTCTTCAGGTTTTGATCTACTTGCTCATCTCTGCCGCGTGTGGATTCCCTTTCTGGCATAGCTGTCGAGCTTAAAAAAAAAAATTAGATATATGCTGATTGAGGCAATGATTTTGATCTTTTTGAGTGTAAATACAAATATATACAATGATCTGTACAAATAATAAATAAATAAAGGACAAAAAAGATGACGCCAAAGCACTAGCCAAGTGTCATTTCTAACATCTGACATCTGTATATCATTGTCATCTCGACAAAAGTCTGCACTAAAGGGAAAAAAAAAAAAAACTTTTAATGCAAATATAATACGAAGGATTATTTTTTATAGAGCAGTTTGTCATCATTTTGTAATGGTCATCCAGAATATGTTATATCTATGCACCACTTTCAAAATTAGTTCGCTGTTCTTGCTTCTCAATCACTTTAAACTTTATTATTTATCCATCAAGCCAGAGCCTCAAGACTTTTTTCTTTTTTTTTTTTTTTTTTTTTTTGTTACAGATCATCTCAAAGATCGTAACAGATTAGATTGGATTCGAGATCCTTGTTCTGTCTGTTCCTGCATATTCTCGATATTGGAAGCAGGTGTTTCATTTCACTGTCCCTTGGTTCGGATGTTCATCACTATGCACTAACTGATTACTTTTGAATATTTTGGACAAAGTCTGTCTTGTGATGAAAGAAGCCAGTGATTTTTTGCCCACGATCAAACCTTCACTGCTCTAGAAGAAAGAAATTGATTGACGAAAATGGAAAGCAAATCAAACTTTAATTTTGCTTTGTATATTTTCTTGAACTCTCCTGCATGTTCCCCATGGCACACGCCACCCTTCCAGTACCCATTCCAAGTGCCATTCAGTTCATAAACATATACATGTATATATATATATATATTCTTTTTACTCTTGCTACAATGAGGAAATTTGGGGTCGTGTCTGGGTATTGAGAGCATACAAAAACTTCTGCAAAGGGGTGTAATTACGAATTGACTCCAAAGGTCGCATTCATTCGTTGTCGATTATCCTGGTGTATAAAAAAATAAATGACACACCTATTGTCCCTCTGGCTCGAATAGACTCTTTGAACACAACGCGTTATATGTGCTCTGTAGATTACTTCAAACAACTAAAGAAAAAACACTCGACAGCTGTCGTTATTTATGGAAGACAATCGATGTTTTTAAACTATTCCGAATGTGGATGGCTATTCTTCTCTAAGACTGCAAGAACATCATGGTTGACTTTGATAGCATGGATCATAAAGCTTAAAAACCGCTGTCCATACTCCTGCGGATTCACCGCTGAGATTGCATGCTATTTTTGACAAGTAAATAATAAAAAAAAAAAACTCGCCATTAGAAAATTAAATATATCATTTGACTTAATCTATTTTTTTTTTTTTTTTTTTTTTTTTTTTTTTTTCCTCCTTTTCGGTAAAGATACCTTGTCTTGACATATGCTCTTCCAAAGATGCTCAATTTTCTTAACATAGTTGTACGGCGTTAAAATGTCAATGATACCCAAATAATAGAGATCTTCTCCTGCCTCGTTCTGTTCATTTGTCGATAACAACCCTCCATCATCAGCATAAAAGATACAATTCCTTCTTTCTGAAAACGGATCCGACGGCAACGTAGATGGTGCTAATGCCACAGGATCAGACGCTTTCACCGCCATTCTTAACGCACTCACTTTGCTCTCGCGCTTATCTCTTCGCGTAGTCTCCTTAGGAAGTGGTTTGGACGTATCGGGCTAATAAAATAAAATAAAATAAAATAAATCAGGAATGGTCTTTTGACGCACTAATAATTAAACCCTTATATATATAGTGCTTACATGGAAGACTTTGAGGGTATTGTCACGGATGTTATCTCTATTGCCACGTTCAATATCATGAATGCCAACTAACAGACTGTAATCCATGATATTCAAACGTGCTAATAACTCTACATCACGCTTAGTCTGCTCCACAAACAGATGGCGTTTTTCAGGACCCAGTTCGAGTTTCCGGTTACGATTGACCCAATTGAGATCCTTCTGAGTCGCTCGAGGGTTATTTTGGAGTTCTTCGTTGCTAATTGCACGTCCTAAAGTAGAGCCCTTGAGATCATATGTCTCATGGATATCTCTATTAGGAGGAAACACATTGCCCATCACAACAAAGTGAATCTTGCGCCCATGAGGCAATTTGACACGATGCAGTCCGAAAAAACGACATAAAAGTGTATGTGGATTATGCTTAACATGCTGTGTGTGTGTTAAAAGTCAAAAAAGGTAAAGGATGTATAAAAATATAAAATAAAATATTATAAAAAAAATCAGTACAATTTAACAACTAACATTGTAGGTCTATGCTTGCAATATCTGTACACATAATATACTCACGTTATAGTAATCTTTAAGAACCTTCCGCATGAACTTGTGCTCCGCGTGATGGATAGTTTTGATGATAAAACGATAGTCTTGAGAGAAATAAAAGAAGCTACCGCTTTTACCTGGTGAGCCAAGCTCTGACAGGATATATTTGCTAGTCAATGAGACCTTTACAACGATTATATAATGAAAGAGGGGCGTGTCAGTCAATTTCGATCAAGATGAGACATCTTGGAAGGCAATTTAGTGGATGGAAGGATAAAAAAAGTCCCGCATTCCCAGATGTGGGCTCATCACAAGACACGACTATGGCTAATCAAATCCTTGGGAACATGATGACACACACCAACACCAATATCAAAAAAAAAAAAAAATATATTGCATTCCCAAGAAGACAACAACAAAAGATCACCATCTTACCAAATAATCCGAGGCATCAATATGAAAATCCTGTCTAAGGTGGCGGAATACCCAAGGTGCATAATCCTTAAACTTGAAGTCATATTTAGATGATGGGGTCAATTCATTACCAGTACTTCAATTTTGCATCACAAAAAAAAAAAAAAAAAAAAAAAAAAAAGATATAGAGCAAGATAGAAAGTAGGGTGCGAATTAAAAATCATTGATCAAGAAGTTCATCATTTCCTTCGCATTAAAAGTTAAACAATATCGCTCTCTTACATGTCAAAGGCTAATTTGTGTGCAGCAGTAAAATCATCATCAACTAGGGCGCGCTGTGGTTTTGCATTGCATCGTGATACCTATGGTATATAATCCAGGGATATAAAAAATGGTGTCGATGCCAGATATAGCCCAGCACAATTAGTCTAAAAAAAAAAGAAACACAGGGCCTTTCAGCTAAATGATGTGCTTCCTGCTCCCATCTGAGCGCTACCGTAATAGAAAGACCAACTCCATGACAACCAGAAAAGAAAATAGTAGCATGAGAGGTATTTGCGCTTTTTTTTTTTTTTTTTTTTTTTTTTGCTATTAAACTTACGCTCACGCGGATGCCTGTCAGCATGTTATACATGAGCACATAGTTGACATGATCCTCGCCGATTCGAGTGCCGATAAGAACCCGATCATTGTCGTCATCTTTTCTGAGTCTAGACATCCGACGACTGCTGCTTCTTTTCAGGACTTCCATCCTTCGACGAGCTTCTTCCAATTCATCCATCTCTATCTCGTCATCCGAACGGTGAATAGAGGTTGATCCAAGATCGGCTGAATAAGTGTTGCGACGATAAATCTGCCTTCTTCGAGCTCGATTCAAAATGTCTGGTTGTGAAATCTGTGGTTGTCGTGAAGATGACACTCCAGTATCCTCTAGCAGCTGCGATCCAGGACGGGTCTTGCGCACGTCCATGGTAGAGGCACGGACCGGCGGTGCTGAGGAAAGTGGATGGATTTTTGACGAAGATGCAGCTGAATAGCCTTCTGTTACTCCGATCACACCTGCCTGAGCGGATGAAACTCCAACAGGCTGGATAGCAGATGGAGGAATCGGTGACCGCTTGAGCGTTGCGTCCTGCTCCAGCTTCTGCTCTTGACCCTGCATTCGCTCTTGTGCCTGCTCTTGCTCCTGTTCCTGCTCCTGTCCCTGTCCCTGCTCCAGTTCCAGTTCCTGCTTTGCTCCACTCAAGGCGTGTGGGGGTTGATGCAGTGAACCAATGGGAGCGGTGTCGTCTATTGAATATGATACAAGATCTCCCGACGTGGCGCCTTCCATGGAGGGCAGTGGAAGTGGGGATGTGGACAAAACAGTAGACTGAAGCGCCTCTTTGGTCGACGACGACGACGACGACAAATTGTTTGTTTGTGCCGATGGTAGATGATCGAGGTCCTCATCAGAAGAGTGGTCTGCAGGAGGTCGTACAGCAAGGGCAGGGAGGATGTGGTGAGTGTTGGCAGGAGCTGTATTTGATACCGACGACGCAGGCGACGAAACTGAAGTGGCAATTGAGGCTACTGAGATATCTGCTGCACTCAAGGTGGGTGATGGTTCCAGTGAGACCATTTGTTGTGGCAGCTCGTGGTTCCTGAGGTTGTGTGGTTGCTGTTTCTCAGGACTCTGTTTTCGTGTCTGTCTTTGTGATTGAAGGTCCTGATCATGTTGCGAGGAAATAAGAGGAATGCCATTTGGCTGAGCCTGCGGTAGAGAAGATAGCCGAGAAGGGGGCGAAGGAGAAGGGGGATGATTATATTCATGTTTTAAATGAGGTTGCGGGGAAGGAGGCGGCGACGAAGGCTGATGTGGGTGCTGTTTGAATGTCAAAGATGTTGTTCTTGGTGGTATATGTGTGGGGTATGGATTCTGAAGGTGCTGCAGTCGCTCTTGTTGCGGCTGTTGTTGAGAGTGAAGAGTTGGGCTAGGAGCAGGCGTTGTCTGTGTGCCTTCAGATACTCTGTTGGGGCTGCCTTTGAGCTTGTGTGAAACTATTGACGTGTCGGCACCGTTGCTATCCTGATTGACAAGGTCAGGGTAGTAGCCATTTTTAGTAGTGTGAGAGAGTTGTGTGGCCATGGCAAAAGAATGAGGATCGTGGTGCAGAGAAGAATGAGAATGAGGAGTATTCTTTGTGGAGAAAAAGGAGTCAGGACGAACCTGAGACTGCATGGAGAGAGGAGAGAAAGAGAGAAAGGGAGAAAAGGAAGGAGAGAACTGAATGTGAAGCAAGAAAGCAATGCAATTGAGGTCAGGGTGTGAGAGTGAGAGAGAGAAAGCAATACAAATAAAGTACAATACAAGATAGAATACAGTGGTGGAGAAAAAAAAGAAAAAAAATAAGTGAAGAGAAGAGAGAGATCAAGTCCGTGGAATGATGGACGGAGGATCAAATGAAAAATTTTTTTACGTTGTGTGATATCAGTAACAGGGATGATCGATGGTCATGGTCAACAGGAACTGCCCAACAAGAAAAATGAGAGACAGAAAGAGAAAGAGACAAGGATGGCATGCAGCACAAATTCAAACCTGTTCATTACTTTTACATTTATCATTTCTACAACTTTTCGACATTGTTCGTCAAGATGACCGCGACCAGCGTAAAACAGTAAAAGTACAAGTTGGTGGGTACATGGAGATGGGTAAACTTTGATTAGCATTAGGTCATGACGACAGAGATGGTTAAATGCTTAATTATGGCAAAGCTTCATTACAAAAATATAATTAGTAAAAATGCAGAAAACATGGCCACGCGATATTCCTCAGGACATGACCCTCTTGGTTGAAAAGCTTAGACTAAGCATGGTCAATGCAAGAGTTTGTTTATACGCTCCGCCCAAGAGTATGGATAGCGACGAATACAACATTGACCAAATAAATTATGCAAACCGTCATTTCGTTCATATCATTAGAAAGAAGCAATGAATGCATAAGAGACGCTACGTTGTAAGCAGAGCTGGCCCAAGTTGAGATGCGAAGCAAAGCATCTCCTTGACTCAAATGCAGTTCGCTTCAACGTCGGTTGAAATGCGAACGTGCATTGCCTTCATTGTATGCTTCTTTATAAATGGCTGTGTGAGTACCAGTCTTGTGAACATCAAGCCTTCTTATAGGAAATCCTAAAAGTGTTTCGCTAGTCGCTAAAACAGACCTTGACCTTCCTGCCTTATCTGGGACAGTTCCTGTGAGGATAAAGAAAGAAGAAAGAGACAAGAGTGCCATCTGGCGACTGTTCGATGCTTGTTGGTTTTCCAAATCTGCTCTGGTTTCAATGTAATTTAGCGGGATTGATTAGCATCCCCTGAATAGCTGCCATCCAAAGGGACTACTTCGAATGGACAGGATGTACTGTGTCGTTCAAAACAATAAAACTTGACTGAAAGTCTGCTAATCTTCAAACCATGAGGCAAATAATGCCTCTGAACGCTTTCAGTAGGGTTATGGCGTGCTTTAGGGTGCAGAAAAGACAGCATTGTCTCTTTTGAGCAATGAAGGATATAGGATTTGTTCCTTGGGGCAAACTTTTTGAAGCCACGCTTGTTGCTAGTAAAAATACAGATGGTTCCCGTTTTCCGCATACTTTCAGCGCTTCCACAATTCAAGGGCTGTGGTGTAGCCATTAAATGTTACATGTTTGTCGAAGCATTGACACATCCCTTGCAAAAGTTCATATGTGTGCTAAGAATATTGTAGAGTAGTCAATGGCATGCGGCAGTGTTCAGGTGTTTATACAGTATCAAATGGAGTCCGAACACACGAAAATCCATTGTTTGGCTATTAAGTCTGAGTTTCTGATTGATTTCGATGGTCAGAATTTTGATAAAACGAAGGTATGCCAGGCAATCCCCGCATTTTATCAAGATTATGAAGCAAGGATAGCCAAATTCGAAGCAAAAAGTAAGTACCTGATATTTATTTGCCCTTGGCCATTGGCAGAATTTTTGCGTACATACTTCAAAGCTCGTTTCCTGTTGCTACAAACAATAATATTCACTACCTGTATCCACTTTCGCTAATTCAAAGGATCTAGTGATGTAGAAGAACAATGGCTTCCAGATTTGGTTGGAAGAGCTTATTATTATCAAAGTACAATTGTCAATTGGGCGTTGAATGCATTAGTCATGTGATTCAAAGCCACTTACATGGTGGTCAAAGCTCTCAAGCGTCCGCCCATTGTAGACAAAAGACAAAAAAAAAAAAAATTTAAAAGTGCGGCTGGTAGTGTGTTTATTTTGTTCTTCCTCTTTTTCCTCCCTCTCAACTCATCGTATAACAATCATGTCTGAAGTCACTGATCTTGCCATTGGTATCGATCTCGGGTAGGTGCTTCTTCTGGGGTTTTCTTTTTACCTTTGCTCCAGTTATCAACAACAATATAAAAAAAAAAGTACACATTCAAACATACAATCACAAAGAAGGAACAGGATCAGGAATCTTGATCAATGAAAAGAAAAGAAAAAAAAAAAAATCAAACTGCAATGAATTTTGTCTGATCAGAACCGGAAAACCGGTTGATCAGTCAGAAATGAAAACCAGCACTTACAACACCTACTTTCCTAAGGCAGAGCATAATTTTCAGCTGAGAATCATCCACTGCAGTTTTAGAGACACAACGAACTCAGTCAGCTTTGAAGCAACAATGACAGCACTAAATATATTTTTTTGAAGACATTAGTGTGGGTGTTTTGTGTCAATAGCATCATGCGAAACAATTTTTTACTTACCTTCCATCACTTGCCCCCTTTGCTTACTTGCAGTACCACTTACTCCTGCGTTGCTGTCTGGGAGGGCGAGCGCGTTGAGATCATTGCTAACGAGCAAGGTAACCGTACAACACCATCATATGTTGCCTTCTCCGACTCGGAACGTCTTATTGGTGATGCTGCCAAGAATCAGGCTGCTATGAACCCAACCAACACTGTTTTCGATGCCAAGCGTCTTATCGGTCGCCGCTTCGATGACCCTGAGGTCAAGGCTGACATGAAGCACTGGCCCTTCACTGTCATTGAGAAGGACACTGCTCCCTTCGTTCAGGTTGACTATCAGGGTGAGAAGAAGGAATTCTCCCCTCAGGAGATCTCTGCCATGGTCTTGACAAAGATGAAAGAGATCGCTGAGGCCAAGCTCGGCAAGACTATCACTAAGGCTGTCATCACTGTTCCTGCCTACTTCAACGATGCTCAGCGTCACGCCACTAAGGACGCTGGTGCCATTGCTGGTCTTGATGTTCTCCGTATTATTAACGAGCCAACCGCTGCCGCTATCGCCTATGGTTTGGATTCTAAGGAGACCAAGGAGAAGCACGTTCTTATTTTCGATCTTGGTGGCGGTACGTTCGATGTCTCTCTTTTGACCATCACTGGAGGTGTCTTCGCCGTCAAGGCCACAGCTGGAGATACTCACTTGGGAGGTGAAGATTTCGATAACACTCTCTTGGAACATTTCAAGGAGGAGTTCAAGCGCAAGCACAAGAAGGACATCTCTGGTGATGCTCGTGCCACCCGCCGTCTTCGCACTGCTTGCGAACGTGCCAAGCGCACCTTATCTTCATTGGCTCAAACCACCATTGAAGTCGACTCTTTGTTCGAGGGTGTTGACTTCCAGGCCAACATTACCCGTGCTCGTTTCGAGGAGCTTAACTCGGCCCATTTCAACAACACTATTGAGCCCGTCAAGAAGGTTCTTAAGGATGCCAAGTATACCAAGAAGGAGATTGATGAGATTGTTCTCGTTGGTGGTTCCACACGTATCCCCAAGATCCAATCGCTTCTTCAGGAGTACTTTGATGGAAAGGAGTTGAACAAGTCGATCAACCCCGATGAGGCTGTTGCCTATGGTGCTGCTGTTCAGGCTGCTGTCTTGACCAACCAGGCAGGTAATGCCAAGACTCAGGACCTCTTGCTCTTGGATGTCGTTCCTCTCTCTCTTGGAGTTGAGATGCAGGGCGGTGTTATGGCTGTTGTTGTTCCTCGTAACACTGCCATTCCCACCATCAAGAAGAAGACCTTTACCACCACTGAGGATGGTCAGACCACTGTCCAATTCCCTGTATATGAGGGTGAGCGTCCTATGACTAGGGATAACAATCTGTTGGGCAAGTTTGAGCTCTCTGGTATTGCACCCATGCCCCGTGGAACTCCCGAGCTCGAGTGCACATTTGAATTGGATGCCAATGGTATCCTCAAGGTCACAGCCATGGACAAGGCTACTGGTCGCAAGGCTAACATTACTATCACTAATGGAGCCGGTCGTCTCTCGGCTGCAGAGATTGAACGCATGGTCTCTGAGGCTGAGCAATTCAAGGATGAGGATCGCAAGAACGAGGAGATTGTGCAATCGAAGCAGGAACTTGAGTCGTATGTCTACCAGATCCAGGGTACTCTTAACGAGCCCAATGTCTCTATGAAGCTCAAGCGCGCAGACAAGAAGGCCGTTGAGGAAGCTCTTGAGGAGGCCATGGCTACTCTTCAGATCGAGGAACTTGCTGAGAAGGATACCTTTGTCCTTGCTCAACGTAAGCTCAAGCGTTCTGTCACTAAGGCATTTGCAGCTCTCTCTCGTTAAGTTGAGTAGTGAGAGAATAAGCTTTGGGAAGACTTAGTAGAATAGGTGAAGAAATCCTTCGATGGTTCATTTGTCCATACCATTTATCTTTTCTTTTTTTTCTTTCCGTCGTCGAGTTTTTCCTATTCGATTGGTTGTCCAAAGTACTCATTTCATGTTTTTATCATTTTGTTTTCCTATTCATTTGCTGTTTGTATTATTTATCTCAATCTCAATCTCTCAATTTCTATGTTGTTTTTACCAGAAAAATAAAGATGTTTCAAAATCAATTGAATTGAGTGTGGGAACTTTTTTGATAGTTGGCCAAGAAAGATTTGATAATGATGATAAGAAGGGTTTTGTCGTGAGGAGATGTAAATATCCATCCATACACGTTTTGATACTCCGTCAGGGGGGTCAGAGCTGAAGAACGGGTGTAAATGTATATAAATATAATCTATATCTGTATGTCTGTATAATCTACATTCGTATGTTTATGATTTTTGACCGAGAAGGAAGTTTATTTTAAATCAGATAGAAAAAGGGCTACTCAATAGAGTTCAAGTTTATTGTTTCTTCCACGTTGCGGCGTTAGATAGACATGATATTGCAATAGGATCAGTGTAACAAAGTAAGTTCCCAGAGATCCATGTACATGTGCCTGGGAGGAGAATATAGACATGGACACAACGTTGTACAAGAAAGATGCGCGGTAAATAGTTTTTTTTTTAGCCTGCATTGATATGATCTGTAAACAGGTCCCTCTTTTTGCTTCTTTAGTTGATGATTTGATGTAAAGTGATCTGTACGATATTTGTTGTGCTTCGCCCACATGCAACAAGGAAAAAAAAAAAAAAAAAAAAAAAAAAAAGAAAAACGTCAACAATGACAGCAAGCGCGGTAAACACGTGAAAGAGTATGTAAAGGCGCCTTTTTCTTTTCTTCAGCAATCAGACCCAGTCTATATGGAAAGGGTAAATAAATAGAAAACAAGGCGAAACTAGCGAAAGGAAAGTTGCGGTATGGGATGAGAGCGGTATAGAGGATGCATGTTGGGGAAGAGGAAGAGCAAGAGGAAGAGGAGGACTTTTTTTTTTTTTTTTTTTTTTTTTAAAAAAAAAAGAGAGAGAAAAGGGAAAAAGAAAAGCTGGGGCAGATGTATTCTACAAATAAATTAAGGCCATTCTGAGCACTGCACTATAGACATGTGTATAGTTGATGCAATAAAGACCTGCAGATTATGAACAAAGAAGCAAGAGAAGCAGAGAAGCAAAAGAGAAGCAGAGAAGCAAAAGAGAAGCAGGGAAGAGGAAAGCTTAATCGGAGGTGAAATGGGTCCTTTGATGAAATGTTGCACATGTGTACAGATCCAGATTTGTGCATGTGGCACTTTTGGCCCAAGGCTGATTTTAATTTTGTTGATGTTTTGGCAGGATTTACGACTGATGGACTGCCAGGGCAGGACTTGGGCACGTTTCAGAACCGGTGGCACAGAAGAAAAGTGATGTTGTCCTGTCGTCCTGTTTCTTTCATCTCTTCTGTCCCAAACTTTTTATTTTTATTTTTTTTTGTTTTTTTTTTCCTCTTTTCCTCTTCATCGGACACATTCTTCCCACACATTCCCTTTCTAAGCTTTTTTTTTTTTTTTTTTTTTTTCCTATCGATCTCAGTCTTGTTTAAAAAGCAATGGGTGGTTGTTATTTGTATTATATATACAAATATGCTTTTACTCTTACTTTTACCTTCTCAAAGACTAAAGACCCTGCATCCAAGCTGATCACTTTACGAACTTTTTGATTTTATGTACTACCAATTACTACAACCAGTCTAAATACCTTAAGGATCCACAGGGAAGGGAAACATCGCTGGAAGAGAAGAGTCGGATCTGTCTTAAAGTCTATTCAACCACTTAAAAAAATCTTTTTTTTTTTTTTTTTTTTTCTCTTATTGTTCCCTCCCTCTCTTTATCCTTCATCTTCCGTCTGTCATTCATTCTCCATTCGTTTTAAATCTTGCTCATTCATTCTTGCAAACAACTAACTCGTCTTTATTCTCATTCTCATCCATTTACTTTTGCCCTTAGCATTTTGCATTTTACATTTTTACTCCACATTTACCATTACCTTTACACCCACTTCTTTCCTTTTTTTTTTTCTTTTTTTTTTTCTCCCCCTTCTTTTCTCTTAATAATCATCCAACACCCTTGTTAACAAACTGTTTCATTGACGTGCAACATATTTTGTATCCCACAGCCACTTTGGACGTTCATTAAACAATCAACGGTCAAAATCTTTTTTACCCCCCACTTCTCCCTATTTTGCTCTTGTCATGGCACCCTGCTGTCAACCACCACTCACATCTTCCTCGTCCTCACCTCCTCCTCATACCCTTACCGATCCATCCCAACCTACTTCATGCCCTCCCTCGTCTTGTCGTCCCGCCTCCGTTCTCCAACCTTCCTCTTCTCATCCTGCTCCCTCATCCTCAACCCATCTTACCTCTGCTAATACTAAAGCAGAAGATCCTTCCATCATTTACGGAGGCCTTACTCCTGCAGAAATCGAACGCTGTATCATCGAAGCAACCGTGAAAGATGGCATGAATTCGACTTGCTGCCAAAATCTCGTCCCAAAAGGAGTTGTCCTTCACGGATCGAAAGATAGTCTCATCAATATACTATCTCCCGTCTCAATCAGCCCTTCGATCTCTGCATTACCGTCCCCCCGCTTAGAATCACCCTGTAGTCCTCCGCTTGACAGTAGCAGCACGGGCCTGACTCCGATCACCACAGCATGCTGTGTTAAACACCAGGGGATGTTCAAGAATCACAGGCCCTGCTCCAGTCCTTTTACCGATGATTTGGATGATAGCGATTTAATGCAAGGTATTCAAATAACCTGCATCAGCGATAATGAAACAAAGCAAGTGGAAAGACCCAGTGCCAGTACCGCAGGTGCCTCAGAAAGGTTGCCCACATGGAATGTCTGTCAATCAAATAGTGCCTCGCAAGATGCAAGCAATGGAGTGGTTCAATTGAGCTCAAATGCAGCCACATCAACAATGGCAACATCCGCAACAACAACGTCAACACCAGTATCAGGAACAACAACAGGCTCTAACTGTGGCCAGACCCTTTCCTGCACTCCCACGGCCTCGCCCGTAACCACCATATTAAGCTCTCCCTCACCGATGGTCACACAAGAGGCCTCAATCACTCAATCTGCCTATGATGTTGTGTAGGTTTTGCCTCTCATATATAATCTTTTTTGACTTGCCGCTCATCTTGTGCATTAATATGCTTTGTGTGCTTAATGTTTAATGTGTTTAACCCAAAAGAAGGATTGGAAAGTAAAAAAGAACGGCCTAAGAGTATTATAACGCGAGAGCATGATAAAAAGGAGATTTGCGCTGGCCAGGGTCCCTGTCCATTTATTTGACTTTTTCATCAACTCCCCTTTTTTTTTTTGCTTTTTCATCTCACATCCCTCATTCCGAGCCTAATCCTTTTCGATCCAAAAAAAAAAAAAAGAAGAGCCAATTCATTGACAATGGTTTAATTTGTGCAACAATGCTCTTTGCCCTTGATGGGGCGCATTTCTCACACATCTTTTTTTGTCAGTTTGACTGACCGTTGCGAGGAATGCAACAATAAAAGAAAGAGAGGAATGCACTTCTGGATGAAATCAGAAAATCTCCGGCTCTTTTTTTTTTTGTGCTTTGCAACTTTTCATTCTCTTTGTTCCCTTGCCCCAAATACCTCAATTAATCTCCTTTCGTTAAGAACTCTCAGCTCACACCATCGTCTGGATGCTCTCGAACACCTTTGTCCGTTTAGATGCAATACGACTATTGGCTGCTGCACGCCGAGGTCTGAACCAATATCTTCACCACCATCTCTTCTCCAAGCCAAAGATCAGTGCCACAGCCAGGGGCAGGGGCCGCCGCTGCAGGGTCAAGACTCCGCCATGTCACCGTTGATCTGTAATAAGGCTCCCGCCATCAGCTATAACAATAATTATTACATTAATACAACTTCATCTTGTGTCTCCGTATCCCCGCGTTCGGTCTCGGTCATGTCCTCGTGCTCACCTGCCATGGACGACATTAAAGCGTCCCCAAGTTCTCGCTCGCCATCCTTTTCTTCTTCTCCCACTTCCTCGTCGGCCTCGTTCTCTTTGCCTGCTACTTCTACTACTTCTACTACAACTACTACAAAAACCGCTGCTATTATTTCTACTGCCGCTATCACCACTACCTCTAGAATTGCCACTCACGATAAATCTCCACACGACTCCTCATTTTCATCCCAACGCACGGCTACTTCCTCCCCTACAACCACCTCCTTACCCCTCTCGCCTGAATCCATGATGGTCGATGATGATTATCATACTTATCCTGGAACGGATCGAAGCCGAGTCCGCTGCCACTGGACCGGGTGCCTTGCCGAGCTGGATACCCTAACCGATCTACTGAATCACCTGTCGTTCCATCATGTCTCTCCTATGCAGAATAACAGCGGTGTCCCACTGCTCTGTCAATGGGATTCATGTTGGACTCAACATAACGGCATTAACCATCTTTTATGGCATTTACGCAATCATCACATCAATCCTGCCTTCCCTGCGACCTCTTTACCTGCAACCCCCATGTTCCAATCTTCGCCCTACATTGAAATGGATATGCATGAATATTCTACAACTTCATCTTCATCCTCTTTTGCTTTCTCTAATGTCGCTATTGCTGCTGCTGCTGCTGCTGCAACTACTACCGCTGGTATTTCAGCTGCAGATCATCATCATAACCCTTCGATGTGGGGCGTTCCTTCTCCAGAAGCTATGCAATACATCATCAAGCAAGAACCGCACCAGATGACACCCTCACAAGAATTGCATCTACAACAACAACAACAACAACAACAACTGCACCCATGTCTCTGGCGTGGATGCAAGTTGTCGTTCCCTCAGTTTGAGTCACTGACCGCCCATTTGAGTGAGGAACACATTGGTATGGGCAAGAGCGAATACATCTGTGAATGGGCTAATTGTGACCGACAAGGCCGAGGATTTGGGCAGCGTCAAAAGGCGATGCGACATATTCAAACCCACACGGGTGATAAACCGTTCCAATGTGAGGTCTGCCAGAAGCGGTTCTCAGAGGCTAACATTATGGCCCAACATATGAGAACCCACACGGGAGAGAAGCCCTTCAAATGCACAGAGCCTGGATGTGGTCGTCAATTCTCCATTTCTGGAGCACTAACAATCCATCGCAGGGTTCATACGGGCGAGAAGCCTTTCAAATGTAAATTTGAAGGATGTGACAAATGGTTTGCAGAATCCAGTAATCTCACAAAACATCTAAGAGTCCATACGGGCGAAAGACCTTTCCAATGTCCGTATGTAGGATGTGACAAGCGGTTCTCGCGACCGGATCAGGTCACGAGGCACAAGAAAACTCATCTGTCCGAGCAAGAAAGAATGGCGGTATTCAAGAGGTAGATTGGAGAACAGTATAATTATAATAATAAAAAAAGGGCTAGATATTGTTTTTTTTTTTTTTTTTTTTTTTTTTTTTTTTGAATAAATCTAAATAGTTGAATACATAAACATAATAAAAAAAGCATAAATATAATTACGACAGAGAGAATTGCAGATCATCATCATATCAGCCTTTCTATTAATTATTATTATTATTATTATACTGTTGTTGTTGTTATTTTTGTTGCTCTTTTCCTTTTTGCTCTTCTTACCCCATGTGCTCATTTCCATTTCCTGTCTTCTGTCAGTCTATGTGTTTACTTATCATAGTTGTGAATGAGTTTATGCAGTTCTTCCTTTTATTCTAAAAAATCCATTCTCCCAAAAGAAAGAAAAAAAAGAAAAGGAAAAAAAACTCACATGGTTGGTTTGCATGGTCGTAACGGTGGCGCTTTATTTTGTTCACGTTCCAAGATTGCTCGTCATCACTGCGTTAAATCAAGGTAGCACAGCAGATTTTTTTCATCAAACACTGTTTTGTCACAGCCCCCCCTCCATCTCGTAATATTTTATTTGTTGTTTGCATCCGAAAAGAGATCCATCTTTGGAGATTATGGAAGAGATGGATATCAAATGTTTATTTATTTTTTTCCTGATGCTCTCATTCCTTTTTTTATTTATTTATTTTTTTTTTTTTATTTTTTTATTTTTTATTTTTTTTTAAAAAAAAAAAAAAAAAAAAAAAAACTGAATAAAAAGAAAGAAATGTTTTTTTAGTAACGTGCTTTGTGAGGATTACAAAAAAGAAAAAAAAAAAAAAAAAAAAAAAAAAAAAAAGAACTAACAATATTAACAGGGCTCTTCAATTACATGAACAAGAAAAAAAAAAAAAAAAAAAAAAAAGATGGAATTAAACATTGAGGAGAAAGTAATAAGAGCAGTTAGAATCAATCAAGTAAATAAAGTAGCATGAATATCAATAGCTTTTTTTTTTTTCGACCATGCTAGCTGGACTATTATGCACTAGATCCAATGATGGTGGGTGGTGACATAGATGTTGATGATGATGATGATGTTATTGTTGATGTTGCTGCGCCCTTTAAAGGATGATTAGCAACAGGAGTTGAAGGCCTAGTCGAATTGGCTGTGGTAGATAATGACGAAAATGCAGCAGCAGAAGCAACAGAGGATGACCAAGTTCCATCCAGAATTGACTCGAGAACTTTGTTGAGATGTTTCTCATCATAGATGGGTCGTCCCGACGACGGGTCCCGCTTCCCAACACATGGCACGCATTCGATCCCGAGTTTCTCAACGCTCCACGTGTCAACATGCACCTCGGACGTGTCCAAGTAGATCAGATGCGTGATATACTGCGAGGGCTTGTATTCTGTTGGCCAAAACTGTCCCGAGAGCTTGAGTGAATAATTCAATGCACCTGTCAATGCCCAGATGAAATCCAAGGCGGTATAATCTGGCGTCTCTCTGTCGTTCGTACCATTCAGCATAAAGATCTTGTTCTTCAGCGACTTTGATTCTGCAATGCCTCGGCCAACGTCCTTCAAGATCAGACAGGGAATAATCGAGGTGTACAATGATCCAATCGAATAAACCAGCGTTTCCATCTCGGCTAATGCGCATAATAGCTTCGGGTTGGGTGGCGGGAAAATCTCTTGACCATACTCATTAATGTAATACAGTCGTGTGATCCTGGAGTGCAATGAGCTTGATCGCGTGGGAGTCTTGTCGAAATGAATGTTATTTTGAACCAGTCTCAGGGTCGAGAAGCTATCTTCTTGCTGCTGACTTGAAGACAGCATCGTGGCCAGATCTGGGGTTTTAGAACCATCGGGTGTAGTGGAGGCGGAATTGGTATATGGCTGAACATGGGCCGTGTTAAAACAATCACCGGACGAAGCCAAGGATGGATGCGAAATGGCACACTGTCCCAAGATGGTGTTACCATCCTTTAGAAGAGCTGCAATGGCAATACCATGGTTCGTGTTGATCACCGGGATGACTCTGGTCGGTTCTGTGATGCCTGTGATGGCTGCAAACAAAAAGATGGCGGATTCCAAAGAACCAAAGAACATCCGGGCACCTGTCAAGAAAAAGTTACCAATTGATCCATTTGCGAACGAGAATCTCTTGTGCGCTCGCTTCAAAATCTCAGATTGAATGTAGATCAGAAATCCGCGGATCACTTCTTTCTTCTCTGAGGGGATGTGCATCCACAACCTAAGAAATGCGTTTTATAAAAAGAAAAACGTCAGGAGCACGCGATGGAGAGTCATCGTAGTACAAAATAAAAATTTTCATGACACAGACAATTTAAATGAAGTCAAGGACAAGTAGTCAACCTTTTTATTTACTTACCGATGCGTCCCTTCCACAATTTCAACCCATTCATTCTTGATCGCATTAGCATCACCATGACCTGGAAGACGATAGCCTAGTAGCTCTTGGATGGCAGTTCTGCCTATATCCGAAGGATCTGGCTTGATTAGCCGGATCAATCGTGAACGAATATCACCAATAGCCGGACCATCTAGCACACGTAAAATTTCACTAGTCGAGCCCCCATTATCAGAGATTCCTACTAGATTAGGAAATAAGAAGAAATTATTCAAAACCGGGAGATAACAAAAAAAGGGACTCAAGGAGCTTCTGCCTCAACTGTGAAAACATGAACACGATGAACAAGACGGAGTGATACATTTACGCTTGACACAATTATTGTATATATCATTATGACCACGCCAATAAACAAATCAAAAAAAAAAAAAAAAAAAAAAAAAGTTTGCTCAATGGTCAATGGGTTATTGTTCGGGCTAGGGACAGATGTGAATGGGACGAATGGGGAAGGAGAAGAAACATTTGTTGTGTAATGATCAAAAGAAATTCCGGTACGATAGATAAAGCCCCCCAGAAAAGATAAGGAATCTTACAGACATAAGTGACATTTGGTGTCATGTCCTGCAGGAGCTGAACAAGCGAATTGCAGGCCGTGCCTCCCGAAAAGACTAAAATGCCTGCATCTGACCCACCCCGACCACTGTCAGAACAAGTTGAAGCAGCTCTATTAGTAGAGGCTGAGGCTGCAGAGGAAGAGGATGTCGAGGTTGACACTGCTGCTGTCTGAGGTCCTGATGTATCTGTTAAAGGTGTTACTGTGGTTGTGGCTGTGGCGGTAGCGGTGACTGTGGCTGTGGCTGTTGTTGGTGTCGCATCCATCGCAGTCTGCATGGGACGATTGTCGCCATTGGAGACAACATGAGAGACCAGTGATGCTATAGAAGATCGGTTGCTCTTAAAGGTCGGTTGCATTGGCAACACAATGGGCTCACCATTCTTGTAACCTGGTCCATTGCCAATGACAGACATGCCTGGAACAGGTGTTTTTACAATGATTGGTGTGGAGGACGGAAGTGCGATTGTTGTCGGTGGTGTAGACTCCATGCTTGATGTGGAAGCAGCGTCTGTTGCTTCAGTATGGTTTGTATCTGATCCGTTAGAAATCATGGTGTATCTGTGCTTCTGATCAGTAGCTGTGATCGAAATGTTCAAGAAAGACAGAAAGACAAGGCAGAAGTTGGAGGAAATAAGGTATTAAAAGTGACAGATAATGAGCTTTTTTAAAGATAGAATATTAGTCAACAAGCTTTGGCTGATACTGGTAAAGGCAATGCATTCATACTATAATTTCAATTGGCAATTGATGGAAGCTTAAATGATAAAAAGAAGAAAAAGAAATGCGTCAGACAAGAGGAAAGATAATGAGCAAGAAGAGAAAGAAGGAGAAGAGGCGACAAAAAAGTAAAAGGTATTGGCTTGTGAACCCTATTAATTTATTTCTCTACTTGGAATCTGATATGGACAAGTGGCTCCTACACGATCAACTGCCACGTATCCATTGCCTTGATTTGTCATCATCCTAGGCTTTTTTTTTTTTTTTTTTTTTTTTTTTCACGCCTAAACAAATCCAGACTACCCAAAAATATGGTCCTCATGTCATGTTCAGGTAAGAGGGGCGCTGGTAACCCGTCCGGCAGGTTCCTGCTGATATTTAACAATTTAATACCCTTAAGCATATCTGATGACCACAGCCACAACACAACATGATACAATACCTTCAATCGCATGTGCTGTATTTTTTTAGAGACTGCTCCTTTTTGCCTGTCACCTTCTTCCTTTTTCTTTCACATACAATTCAAACACACAACACACATTGTCCATTGTCAAAGCTGTCTCTTCAAGAGATCATCAAGCGAGTGAAAAAGGAAAAAATTAAAAAAAAAAAAAATTAAAAAATTAAAAAAATCATAAAGACCTGGTAATATAGAGGCGTAAGAAAAAAAAAAAAAAAAAAAAAGAAAAAAAAAGTAAAGACCTTTAGCCGTACAACAATTTCGAGACAGAGCAGGATTGAACAGGATAGTGCAGGATAGTGCAGGATAGGACAGTTATAAAAAACTCTTTCATCTTTGCTCTACTATATTTCACTCGCCGTCATCATGAGCACAGAACTGAGTGGCAGTACCGGCAACATTAATTCTACTCCCGTTGCCGTTCCAACTCCTGATGCTGTTGAATCAGACTCTCTCAACGTCCCTCTCATTGCCACTGTTCCTGTCTCTGTGTCCCCAATAACAGCAATAGTTACGCCTACAACCTCAACTATCTCTGCAACCACACCAACCGTAGCTGCTGCTGGCATCTCGGAACTCGCTGCTCTTCCAGTGCCGACCCAAACGCCAGAAGAGATCGCCAAACGGAATGCGATCAACGAGAAGATTCGAACCGAGAACAGGGAGCGTAAAAAGAGATGGCGTGAAGCTAATGAAGACCGGAGTAAGTATTGTCTTGTCTTTTTGTGAAGGAAAAAAAAAAAAAAAAAAAAAAAAAAAAAAAAGAATAGAAAAGAAAACGACTCCTTTTTATCCTTCATCTTTAATGGATGTGTGTGGTGATGGGACTGTCATCCTTTTCTGTGACTTTTTCTAGTTTTATTGGCGATGTTGACAAAGAGGAGCATTGATATGGCTTTTTTTTATTTCCTTCACTATTTCAACCTCAAGCTGCCTGTTTATCTTAATTTTTTTTTTTTTTTTTTTTATTTTTTTTTTTATTTTTTTTTTTTAACGATACTTAGACAAGGACAATGACTTGAGGTGCAGAGTGAATAAGCGAGCAAATAAAGTCTTTGTCCCAGGCCAGGAAGAACAAAAGAAGCAATGGATTGAGGAAGAATTCCTCAAGCGGCAGGCAAAGCGTAAAGAGAAAGAACGTAAGAGACGGAATGGCGGGGAGGCAGAGACAAAATCAGATACGGACGTACAAATGCCTTCACCCGCTAAACAATCATTGTCCTTAAGTGAGCAATTAGCACTGCATGCACAGGCCACGGCTGCTGCTGCTGCCGCCGCCGCCGCTGTTACTGGCACCAGTTTAACATCTGAATTGCTCACATCCGGTTTGCTATTGCAGCACCAGCATCTTCAACCCACAACCTCGGCTCTCAATCCAGCGAATCCTCATTTTGATGCCAATACGGTCAAGACAGCGCTGGCGCTGAACGATCTAGTCAAGAAGACAGCGAGCGGTAACGGTGGACACTTTGATCTGGCTCAGTTGACAGGTGTGCTCTCGGATCCCAATCTTCAGCGTCAACTGCAGGAACTTGAAGCAGCAGCAGCAGCAGTCAACTCTGCTTCCCCACCAACCACATCAGTTCCCGCCCTCACAACAGCAGCAACGCAAGCAACACCAGTGTCTGTTATGGAATCTGTTGGCACCAGCACCGGTCAGATGCTCGATACAGAATATCCAATGGATGCTGTTCTGACGTTAATGCAGCTGAATGGTAGTTGGAAGGCATAATATGAAGTATAAGTAGAGAGAGGACACGGAGAAGTTTAGATAAAAAATTACCCCACAATGAACCCATTATGTAAAGTATCTAAAAGGAGACACCTTTACTTCTTACCTCTTCAAGCGTGCAATTGGATGAAAAAAAAAAACATTTGACCACACAACACTTTTTTTTCTTTTTATTGCAAATATTATGTCAATGAATGGAGCTGTCTGACCCTTTTAAAAAAGTCACCACAAGGAAAAGGTTCCAAGTACCAGAAAAGTAAAAAGAAATATGGAATGGAACAACAAAAGGAGTAATTATTGTGGAGCTCACAGAGATTGGGCTTTATCTTTCCTTATTCCTCTATCCCTTCCACTTTTTTTTTTTTTTTTTTTTTTTTTAAAAAAAAAATCCAACTATGCGTCCCAGTAAGATGAAATATGCCAAGTCGATAGTTTTCCGACGACAATGCTGCCTCTCTCCGTGGAAACCCCTAGAAGTCTTGACCGTGCCAAGGATCCATTCCTCCCTTCCTTCCTTCTTTTCTTCACTCCATATGAGAAAGTGAGAGAGTGAGAGTGAGAGTGACAGACAGACAGTTGGAGACAGACTGGGACCTTCACCACACTATAACGCGAGCCGCGAACAAAGAGTAAAAAGAAAAAAAAAAAAAAACAAAGAAAAACCGCGGGATATCCGTTCGTTACACTCCTGTTCATAAACCCATAGATGTTTTCCTTCACTCTGATTCCCTAACAACACACTCCCTCGGGTCACAATTGATCCTCGGATTCAGTTGCGGGCAGATACAGAACAATGAGAACAAAAAAAGTCATCGATTTATAATAATCATGTAAAAATTACTCACCCTCACGCACCGAGATCATTGAAAAGCGCACAAATCCTCCATCCATTGCCATTACACATCCTGCAAATACTCTTTCTTTCCGTTGCTCCCCAAGTCCTTGTCACTCGCTCCCTTGATATTTCCATGTTTTTTTTTTTTTTTTTTTTTTTTTTTTAAAAAAAATTCCTTGTATACGTTCTCTGGCCAACACATCATCCCAGCTCCACGATTTTGCCAGTCATCACAAATAAATTTTGTGAATTAGTAACGGTTTGAAGGTGGTCCATACTGCTGTGCACCATAAGATCCATAACCCTGCTGAGGTGGTGGTTGCGTCCCATAATTGGGTCCACCATAACTGCCATAGGATGGATTCATTGGCGAGTACCCAGGTGTGGGCACAGGTGCTGGTTGCTGAGGAGGAGGCGCGTGATGCTGCGTCCCATAATAGCCTACATTGTTTCCTCCTGACCCACCAGGTCCGTTGTTGAGACCACCACCAATATTACCTTGGTTGGGTGCAGCAGCGTTACAACGAGCGCATGTCGTGCGCTTTGCAAAGTTATGATAGCCGCATTGAGTATTCGGACACATCCAATCTCCAGGCTTCATCGAGTTCATAGGAACGTAATTATTGGGCGCAGGTGAGGAATCGCGCTGAGGTTTCGCCAGACCACATCGCATGCACTGGAATCGAGATGCGAAATTATGAGAATTACATGATGGACAACTCCAGTCGCCAGGTCTGAAGGAATGGCCACCTTGCCCACCACTAGGTCCACCACCACCCGAGTATGCTCCACCGCCTTGGTTGCCATATTGGCCACCGCCAACACCGCCACCACCACCACCATAATTACCACCGTGTGATCCTCCCCGACCACCATGATGATTATTGTAACCACCACCACCACCTCCACTATTGTCATTATATCCACCATAGCCAGAGTTCCCGCCACGGTAACCACCGCCACCGCCGCCGCCTCCGGAGTGCCCGCCTCCTTGCCCACCAGTAGGAACAGGAGTTGAACACCGCATACATACAGTTCTTGATGCAAAGTTCTGGAAATTACAATTGGGACAATTCCAGTCACCAGGACGGAAAGAGATAGAGTGCCCACCGCCACCACCACCACTTCCCCCTGATGCATATGGATGATGATGGTGGTTATGATGAGAATGGTGGTGTGGTGACGCCATTGGTCCTCCATTACCGTGTCCACCTCCATTCCCGGATGTACCAGGTCTTGGTGACTGACAGCGAAGGCATTGAGTGCGAGAGGCATAATTGTGGAAATTACATTGAGTACACATCCAGTCACCTGAAGTAAAGTTTGCCGGTTGAGATGGCACAGCTCCTTCAGGAGATGGAGATTGGCATTTTAAGCATGCCCGTCTCGAAGAAAAGTTGACAAACTGGCACATGTTACATGTCCAGTCACCAGGTCTTGATGGCGAATGGTGCTTATTAGGTGTGTTCTATTTATTCAATAAGGGAGGGTAAATACGTATAGCTTAATAAGTCATGCTGAATTTAGACAGGTCAACTAACAATTCAAATTTCAATCAACTACTAAAGAATTTGGAGAACAAACATACCTGAAAGCTTGAATGCTTCCCTTTCAAGATATCCATGCTTGCTTTGCTTGAGGGTATGACCTCGATCGCTCGCTGTCCAAGGGGTGCTCCGTTTAGCTCTAGAGCAGCCAACGCATCAGCATGCTTTTCGAATACAGCGAACCCACCACCACTAGGTCTATTATTACCACCACTAGTAAGCATTACTAGCTCCTTAGGCTTGAGATCCTTGGAAGCAAAAAAGGCTTCCAATTCCGATTGTGTAATGTCGAATGACAAAGACGAAATGCGTACGATCTTTGACTCATCCTTCTTGAACATGCTGAGAATCTGTGCTGGGTCAGTTGCTTGCGTGAACACATCTGTGTGAGCAAAGGCGACGAGGTACTTGACAATATTAACAATGGTTTTAGCATCATCGAGTCCAGAGTGCAGTTGGCCAACTTGATTGACTGAAAATGCTTCACAAAGCTTTTCGAGTGAAAACGATTTAAGAACGACTTCAGGATGATGAGCGACCCATTTAGTGGCCTCCTCCTTTAAATCAAAAAGGATGGGCTCTCTCAGATATGCAGGTAAAGTAATACCCTTATCTTTAGCTTCTCTTGGCAGCTGGATCCGCAGATCCCAGGCACCATGAGTAACAAAGCAAAACGAATTGCCCTTGTCCAAGATTTCGGAGGTAATGTACATATCGAGGGATTCGATTGCCTCGACTAGCGTTCCACCATTCTCAAGCTTCTCATGTGTGATTTTAGTAAGGTTCTGGCAAAATGGTGTTAGGGGTGTTGACATAGGCCTGATATATCTTTGCTCTTCATGTAGAATTGCAAAATTAGTCTTTGAGACACAGAGCCATGAAAACTCAATGATCTCTGATGTTGCCTATAATAATGGGATGGAGAAAAATTACGCCTGTCAGTTAACAAATTAAAATAGATGCCTGCTTTTTTAAACTGGATATTTATAGTATGACTTACAGCTGTGACTAAGAGTTCAGAGGCAGGCTTGTTGTCATCGCAAGTTGCCTCGAAATCAAGTACAATATAATAATCGTATTCACTTGTAGGGATCTTGGGTGCTTTAGACACCGTTGTAGGTTTTGCAGGAAGTGAAGCAGAGGCAGGAGCTGTGAGGGACGAAGATCCATCCACAGAAGTAGTGGTTGAGGATTTAGTTGTAGCGGCTGTGGTGGCCGACGAAATGTTCTGCATATTGGCTCCCTTGTCCGCAGCAACAGATTGCTCGTTCACGTCGGACATGCGTAATTTTCTTTGATTTTTTTGTTAAATCGTAGGATAGATTCGGAAGTTGATGGATGAAGGGGTAGATGTGAGAGAGTACCGTATAAATGTACGTATAAATTGTCGATCGTAACTAAGATCTGAGTGATCGTAACAAAGAGATGGATGGAGAGAAGGGTGATTGACAGTGTAGTGATGATGTGGGCTAAAATAGAAGCCGCACGTGCAGGCGTCACTATGATCATGTGATAACTATATTATGGTTTCACTTAAAATGTCGTCCTCCAACAAACGAGAACACTGCAAAACATCCCAGAGACTCTTGATATGGAGATTGTGTTCCTGTATGTACTTGAGATTCTTCTTGTCTTTACCATGGAATAGAGTGTGCCCCGAGCCTCCTGGTAGTATCCAGAAAGCGTTCTCCTCAAAGTACCCTTCTATTTCCTCACCTTGGCTTTCCCATTCGAGCCACACAAACCCGGCAAGTTCGGACGAGCGAAGAGTGATGTGGACATAATAGCCTTCTTCGTTTGTTTCAACTTTCATCGCCTCTACAACTATCTTCGGATCCCCTACAAGGCTTTCCAGCGGAAATGCATCTCTACAAGGGAATGGCAGAGGTAGCATCTCAAACGTTTGCTCGGACATACTACCCTCAGAAGTGATGATCGCAGTTGCGAAAATCACGCAGGTAGCATCGTCATTATCGACCCTTAGTAAACTTGGCTCGACTTTCATAGCATATTCCTTGTAGCATTTGATAGAGAAGCAGGTTTTAGGCTGCTCTTTAAGCTCACCAGACTGTATGTTGTATGATCGAATATACAGAGTACCTACCATCCAACAAATATTAATGAAACTCGCGTAGGTTACTACAACTACAACAACAATAATATTATGACTGTATTGTAACATCGATTCTACCTTTAACAGTAACGGGCCGACCATTTGAGACATGAATGTGGAGAGAATGTTCTCCAGCAAGTTGATATCCGGACACGAGTATGTCTGCAAATGAATGCTTCATAAAGTTATGCAGAGGTTTCCACCGACCACAGTGCTCAATGCTCGACCCTTTTTTTTTTTTTTTTTTTTGAGAAATTAAATTAGTATTCGATTAGGGTCAGAAGTTTACCTAGTAGCGCATCACTTGAATTACTCATTTAAGAAAGCAGCATACAAGTGGGAGCGGGCCAAATGTCATTTAGCTGCCAATACAGCGCGCCCATTGTATGACTATCTCCTTGGCGACCCCTTATATAGTGTTCTGTCTGACACGCGATTGAACGCGCCTGGACAAGTTGCGTTAAGTAACAGAAGAGGTCGAAAAGGTTTTCTTGTACACCTTCAGATGGTTTGGACCACTTTTCAGATTCAGGGTCTAAATGGTAGTATGTTGAAAGTGCGGATGGTAGACGAAATTGAAACTATCGAATGAACAACGCTATTGATCAGTACTGCAGAAACGCAACTGATGATATCTAAGGTCATATGGTTTTCCGCCCTTGCACCTCAATCTGCTGAAGCATTTCATGCTGGCCGTTTCTATGATGATTCCGGTGCACAGATAGCTTCGACAATGGGTGCCAGTCTTGTGCAGACGAGATTCTCTTCCAAGTTTTGAAGGATGGCATGGACTGGGCTCCATATTCTAGTAATTATCGCGAACGCATTCTCAGTCAACCTCGTTTTAAGGGTGGTAAACATTTCTCTCACTTTGGAGAGGTATACTTAGCTAATATATACAGGCATTACCGGAGACGAATCGCGCATTTGGATAGTATTCAATATGAAGTCCATTGTGTTTATAATCATAGAAGTGAACATCACCATAGAGGCCCCGCTCTAGGTCACTAAGGACATAACGTTCTGTATATGGCGAACACGATATCAATCCCGCAGATGGTGAGCTAACAACAAGATAGAAACAAAGTAGGAAATGACATCAATTTTAGCAGAATAGAACCCATCTTGCTCCAAATCAATTCAACGGCTGTGACCTTACGTTGTGGTATAAGGGCGTGAGGTATCCAATGAGCAGAGAGTGGACATAATCGTCTCGATATATAATTTGTGATAATCGACCTTTTAAACCAAGTAAATAGTATGAGTCATGTTATATATCAATCAGATAAAGCTTCACAGAATAGACCTTACCGTAAATATGTAGGGGTTACGCAGGGTAACTTCATCCCATCTATAATATAAAGAAAGTGCTTTATATTCAGTAGCTTTATAGAATTCCTTTAGCATCATCTATAAGTGAACCACGCTTAATGTATTAACCCTTTCACTAAGAATTCTTGGTTTTCATTGTTGCCCGACCACAGAATAATTGATGGATGAATCATTAGCCTTTTGACCTGGTCAGATGTTTCATGCTTGACATTATCAAGGAAGCTTTGGCCCGTCGGATAGAGCGCGCATGCGAACCTGTTTAGTATGGAATGACGTGAAATTTATCTTGTTTGTTTAGACCATTGAAGTGGCCAATTGTTTTTATTATGGCAAGAATACGAAACTCACATAAATTCCTGCCACACCATAATCCCTAATTCATCGCACAGCTCATAAAACTCTAATCCGTTGTATAAATAAAAAAGGTTAGGTATTAAAAACATTAATTGTTTCGTGACATGACTCCAACCCACTTACGATCTGTCTCATATCGGCCGCCGCCCCATATCCGGATCATGTTCATATTTGCAGCAACACAACCTTCAAGCAGCGAGCTATGCGAAAGTATATATGAACGCTTTAGACACACATGCACTTCCATACTACAAACAAAAGGCCAAGCGACGAGCATAAAATACCGCTTTTTATCCGTAGTCATCAATTGATCAAAGACATGGCCGGGGATCCAATTCGCTCCCTTGGCAAAGATATCACAGCCGTTAATACGGAATTTGAATGCATCTCCAGCTCTTCCTTTCACAATTGGCTCCTGAACCAGCTCACAAGTCCTGAATCCGCATCGACTGTTATATGTGGCGATACTTGTCCCATCCTCATCTATTAGTGATGCCTTCATTTTGTAAAGTTTGGGATCTCCATAGCCTCTGGGCCACCATCGCTTGACCATTGATTGCTCTAGTCTGGTAGAATGCTGCGCAACAAACTCCCTAGCCTTTACAGAGACAGTAGTTTCCGAGGATGACACTTTGATATCGTCGAACTGCACACCAATTCTTAGCTTTCGCTCATTGATAGAAATGATCTCGATAGAGACCTATCGTGCAATATTTGGTAGTTGCAAGTTAATAAAGTATTAGGAGGCTACCTTCACAAGCAAGGCCAAGATTAATCTATAACACTTAATACCTTTACTTCCCATAGACCTTGGATGTGGTCAAAATGCGTATTGACATACCAACGCTTGACAAGCACTCCATCCTTATCCAGCTTCAATGAAATGGGGCGCCAGATGCCTATGAAAAGGCCCATCCAATTGTCGAACGTTTATTGAATATATATTGTACATGAGCTGCAATATATTTCTCGAGCAACTGTCCTTACCACATGGAGCGAATGCTGGTCCCCAGTCCCAGGAAAAGGAACACTAATCATTGCCAGCATCTTTATCAGGCTAAGTGATCTATTTTAAGACACAGTAAAGAGTGCCCCTGATACATTTGCTCACTAACTACCCTACCTGCTCTTTTCGAACGAAGTTTCGATGCGGAAAACCATGCTGTGCAGCACTCATGTTGAACATATCGGGAACCTAAAGTATGAAGCGATTGCCATTAAGAGCTCAGCCGATATCGTTAATCAGCACTAGGTGTATATAGTCTTAGCTTACATAATAAGGATAATTATCTGCCATATCCTTAGCCTGCTTAACTGCATTCTCAAACTGGATCTGGATGGTATTTGTCCCTGCCTGAAGAGCGCTCGTCGCATCGAATATGAAACGTCGGAACTGGTTGTCAGAGGCTCCTATTGTCTTTCCGTTCAAGATGACCGTGGCAATGGTATCAAGGCCTTCACAATCCAAGAGTGCGAACGCGTAGGAGATGATCTTTTTAAGGAAAAACTTCTTTTCGAAAATCCATCGAGTTTCAATAATTTTTCGTACAGAGTTTCTATATGTCCGGTATTCCGAAAGATGTTATTGTCATTTCAGGATAATATTCATGAAGGCAATCGGCATAGTCATACTTGACATAGTTTGTGCCGTAGTACGGGTCTTCGTTTAGGATTTTAGCGCGGATCAGATCCAAATGAGCTTGGCCTATTTGAAGATGATAAGGTCAATCATGATATTGAAATCTAGAAGAAGTCTACTGCTTCATAGCGATCGTGTACCATGTATACCTGGGACTATGGCTGATACTTGGACTGACTTCTCTGGATTAAACAAAAGCCATTCACCATTAAGGTCAACAACCATTTCAGCTTCATTCGCGGGTCCGAATTGCATTTCCATTGTTGAAAAAGTGACGAGAGATGTGGGAAGAGTTCAACACATGCCTTCTCTTTTTGTGGATGGGACCATATCGTCATTGCTTCTGTGGCCTAAGCACGCGGCGCGAACTTGCAGCTCCCCCTTGTCTGACAAGCAGTGCTCCTATTCGAACTGAAATTTTGTCAATTGATATTTATTTTTTTAATCTGAAACATCATAATTGACAAAATTTCAGTTCGAATAGGAGCACTGCTGACAAGATCATGCTTTCCAATATGAAGTTCCCCATTACAAATAAAAAAGCGATATTTCGTGCTTGATCTACTTCTAGTTTATTCCCGTGTTATCCATGTCTATAACGAGCATTTCTGCTGCACCAATCAATCCTTCTGTCTCTGGTAATGAAACGATTGAGCTGTAACTTTAGTACCAGCACCCTGTTTGAATTCGATCTGTTAGCCACAGGAGTGGATACGATTGAGCTAGTTAGGCTTGAAGAGAGGGATATTCATAGACGCTTAAGAGGACCCTCAGTTAATCATGCTAGTGTTGAGCTAGCATCAAAGGTTCCAGCATTTGAACACATTTAGATAATCGTTATGAATGGCATGCGCGTTAATTGTAAGGCGTACCAATAACAAAGGCATCAAATGCCCTTGAATAGAAAAGATCGACGCCTTGAGTGTTCATGATTCCCCTTTGGTCGCGTGAGACCCATCATTATCAGTACATCGGCATTGATATTTTTTTTTTTTTTTTTTTATTTTTTTATTAATATTATTAAAGAGGTGGCCAGACTATTATCCATATTGTATCCTGCTGTAAGGATGGAGAATGCGCATTTCATTTGTACTGGCTGGCAAGGCGCTCTGTAAGGTGATCTCAAACCTCGATTGATGTGCATATAGTCCTCGACACACAACCTGGTAAGTGACGTACTATTGACATTTCATTCACTCTTACTATAGACCTTGAAGATGAGGATTGGATATAGAGCAATGCTACTCGTCCGTCAAAAGAGCTAATTGCAGGAGTCTACTACTATGATTTGTGGTGTCCGCCTCTTTCTTTACAGATTTGGAATCAGACAACCCTGTAGGACAGGATCCAGTATGACAGAGGAGCCCTCCTGTAAGCTCAACCTGTCAGATGTGCCATAAGGCCCAATAAATGACCATTGGGCACAATCTGCAGATTTATGTTATGGGTACAGAGACAAGGATGTTCTCGGAATTACTTAGAAAGAATAAATGGAGTCAGAGTCAAAGTTTTTTTTTTTTGGCCAGGTCGCCTGATTGATCATGGTAATGCGTTAGCCACTCATCAGTTTGAACGGGCGAAGCAAGCCATGCATGAGCCTCTTATTTCCTTCCTTCCATCCATCCATCTTTTCTTCCTTCATACAAATCTAGCCTAACAATCTCGCACTCAAGAATTTGCACATTCATATACCACACACACATCGACACAAACAGGGTCTTTAGACTGTAATTTGTTTTCAACCATTCTGGTAGCTCATTCATTACGATGACAAAGTTACTGGAAACGCCGCCGTTAATCAACATCACGCCACTCACAGAGATTCATGAAGGTTCCTGATGTTCTTATACCTTCCAAATGATATTCCTTATAGAAAGGAAAAGACAGCTTGCTCAAACCATGTTCATGTGCCCTTCCCTCCCTTCTGATTTCATCCTATAATATGATTTAGTCCCTATCCACATTAATAATCCCATCCATCCAAATTCAGCCAACAAGCATAAGCGTCTTGGTCTACACATGTTAAACGAATTGAGCCGCATCGAGATGTTTGTTACGAGAATAGAGGCCGTTGGAAAGGTTAGGTGATTGTGAATGGTCTCACCGTTCGTCATGCCATGTATCAGTCATTCATTTTGATCATCCTCCAACCGACATTTCCTTCAATTTCATTAAAAAACGATACGTCTTAGCAAGATGACTTGATTGCAGAATTGACAAGGTCCATTTGTCATCTTGAGCAAACCTTGCACAACTTTGAGTTGGATAATGGCTCTTCCAATATTGAACACACTGACGGACGCAAGCTTCTCCAGGTACGCGCCCGAAAAACAAAGATCGGTGTGCCTTCGCTCTGCATGGCCTGTGCGCAGGTGGATTAAAAATTCCGATGGACTGATCCGTTGATGAGGCTGTTCTGATTTAGAAATACATGATTCAGACAGGCTTGGCAGAGATGTTCCCCAAGTCATCCGAATTCCTCGGTATTGATCCTGTTATCGCGGGCGGGAGTTTCATTGAAGGTGAGGCCCTGGAGCTTGCTTTATTTTTGTTTGATTGAGTATAGTGCTGTAAAGAAGTATCGTCCAGTTCATAATCGTTTATTTTTATCTCTCTATTAGCCCATCTCCGTCAGATGTCGGGTATCAATCAATTGGTGTCTATGGCACTGCAACTCCAAAATGACTTGAGGTTAACAAATCATAAATTCATTGCACATCAGGTCGCACTACTTTATGTAAGACTTAAGCTGTGATGGCCATCGTGCTCTTTTTGATCTCTGTCGGAGAATTAACATGGCTGTCTTTTTTTTTTTTTTTTTTTTTTTTACAGCAATGTATTAACCAAGCAGGCCCATCATATTCTAAATACAGAGGACGTGTTGAGGAGCATTTTACGAATATCAAGGATGTTTGCAATTTGTCAGAGGAACCATTTCTTCCTGCGGAGCTGCAGACATGGTACAGCCTAATATCTAACTTTCTAACTTGTCTGAGAAGTTACTTTATTTTATTCGTTCAAAAATTGATGTCTACCTTTTAAATATTTAGGTTGTCTGAACTCACGACGGATATTATAGCAGATGCTCTTTACAGCGGAAGGATTATGTCACAAAAGGCACCGGAGAACGCGCATTTGTCAGCATTTATTGAGCGTGTTTCTTCAGTGAATAGTTAGTGGTGATATTTGATGTGAATAGGCGAAAGTTAAGGCGAGATGATGGGCGGCGGCAATGAAGTGCAATTATAGTGTACTGTTTATGAATAAACCTGTCTTTATGAGCATTTCCTGATATGATTGGCCTCTTACTTTTCGAAAACAAACGCCATGTGGGGTTACAACCAAAAGACCTGCGTTACATTTCTGTTCACTCGTGACATGGAAGAGTTTCTTCATCTTGTGAATAAGTTTTCAACTCAATTCCAGTCCAGTCCAGTTCATTCTCTCTCTTTCTCTCTCTTTTCTCTCTTTCTCACCCTCCCTCCCTTTCTCCCTCTTTCTCTTCCTTTTCTACTTCCTTTCCCTCTTCCTCTCCTCTTCTTCCTCTTCTTTTTGTGTCTATTTATCCTGTCTGTCTTACGACGGGCACATTCTCGGATTCGTCTGCATTCAAATGTGCGTTCTACTTTTTGTTTGTGCATTTCTTCTCAACTCCTCAACCTCGATATGTCATCCAAAAGAGAAGAAAGATACTGTTTTGTCAATGGTGATTTGAACAGCAGTTGGTGGTGCTGAAATCTACTCATCGTGTCAACAATAATTCTGGACAGTTGATCGCATCTGTGCAAGCATGTCCACTGATCCCACCTTTTACTCGTTTTTCACCAGAAAGAGCTCTCCATTCAGTTATTTAGATGGAATGAATCAAAAGCAAGTCAATATGACATGAATGTTTCTCGACTGGCATTATCAAGTCTCTAACAAACAGTGTGTGGTATTTTATTTTTCTAGCTTACCCTAGGCATCGATAGGTAGCTTCTCAGAAACAAAAAAAAAAAAAAAAAAAAAAAACAGGGACTAAGAACACTCCTACAGTACATTCCACCGCCTTCAGTCCAGCCTCACAACCAGCGTATGCTGCAGGGTTTTCAAAGATGAAGAGTGTCCGCCAGAGATGGGCTTCCCACAAAACCTATCGAAGGATTCAGAAGGTCTGGCAGGAATACATTGGGGTCGTTGATAAAAGGCAGGTTGTTAATCTTTATTAAAACTCGACTGAGAATGTGAGCTTGAGGGTTCCGCCATCAAGTATGAAGGATAGTCATCTTTTCTTGAGACTGTGTAGGAGCGACAGGATTAAACTTTGCGTTGGTTGTAGTCCAATCGATCTTACACTAGTCAGCACAGGGTACAGCCTTGCTCTTTTGTCATATGAGAGCCAGAAGTAATAAACGCAGAGCATGACAAACTTCGCGATACGCTTCTTGGCTGCTGAGCAGAGATTTTATCATCAATAATGCACCGTATGCTCGATGATTTTCTGAAGAAAATATTTCAGCCAGCCTAGTGCCTAAAAGGATGAAGCATTGATATACATTCTACAATTCACGCATGCACAATCATAGTCTGGGATCTAATCGCCATATTGGCCATATTTTAATTAATTTCAATCTACATAGCGATGTCTCAACAATCTCCCAGAAACTCAACACCTTTTTGAATACATTTGATGAAGCTTACCATGAGATGATCCAAGCGGAGCAGGGACAGGCAGAATTCTCGATAGAGAAGCTCTATGGCGACTGCTCAGAAATTATGGCTACTTTGTTTGGTACTATAGAAAGGTAAAGGAACTTTTAAATCGCTAGTGCCATTATATAATCGATGCACTTCACATATAAACATCGTTGCTCCAAGGATAACTGATCGAGTTTTGGCCTGGATAAATTATGTTAGAGAAATGTCGTTAAAGAAAACTGAGCGAGCAAAATGTATGCAAGAGCCCATCAATAAGGCCCTTGTCTTGATCAATCTCATATTAAAGGTAAAGATTGGACTACATGTTCGAAACGTTAAAAGTTTTATGCACATTGAATTTTATCTGCTAAAAAAAAAAAGAAAAAAATTGGTTTAGGAGGACAAGTACCAGAGAAATGTTACAGAAACACCCGATTTTATCCTTAGACTGCTGTCGTTACTTGAGAAGCCAGGGTCATCTGAGACTAAAGTCTTGTTGCTTCGCATCATTTCGACGATTGGAGAGAGTGATCGCAATAAGATAGAGATTGGTAAGTAGAGTGGCATTGTATTAACTTCGAGAGCTCGACCTTGAGTTTGGTTGATGTGAGCCAATCTTATACTAATTTTCTCTTTGTCATGGTTATTATTTTCATTTAGCAAAATTGGAAGGATATAAAAAAATTTTACGACTTTTGATAACCGGAGATCCAGAACTTACACAAGAAGTTGTCAGAACTGTGAATTATCTATTGGAATTTAGCAGTGGCCGCACTGAGATTGCTGACTTGGCATTGATAATCCCAGGGCTAAAATCATCTACACCCGCTCCAACCTTATCAACACAGATTCAATCTAAGCCAGGGGCTGTCATAGGATTCAGCCCACGCTCTCTCTTGTCACGATCGTCTATTCAATTGACCCGGCCTCAATCTCAACAAGCATTGCCCCCCAGGCCTAAATCACTAGTCATGAATGGACCTATATCTAGAGCTACGTCGCCTTTTGATCCAATACGCCGGCAAAGCAGCACGCTGTCCCTTAGAAATATGACTAGCATTGATCGAGTTTCTCAAGCAATTAGCGAAGTCAGAGGAATGTTTGTGCAGGAGCTTGGAAAGATTTTTCCGCAGCTAAAAGATCAAGATGGCCTTGGTATTCTCGGTATGGGCCATGATGACACAGTATTCTCAAGTGCCGAGAAGGATTATATACCCAATGCGGAGCAAATTCAATTTACTATCGCGTATTACTCTCAACTAATCGGCCAGAATGTGTCTACAATCGGGAAAGGTACAACTCATAACCATCCACCACCATCAGAATCAAATGAGCTTCCTGAGCCTTCAGAAACGCACGGACAAAAGGATTGTGCACTCCCCCCAGATAAATCTCAGAGCAGTATATCTGCAGACTCAAGCACATTACAAAGGGGAAGGTCTTTGAAAAAAATGGTTTCAACACCCGATTTCCGTACTTCGACAAAGTCAACTTTAGAGGGGCGTAGAAATTCAGAGGATAGGACATCTTCAGAGGCTCTCCGGGCTGCACGTGGCGCTGCTGTCGAGTTGGCGCAGGAGGAAGAGATATTGCGGAAGAGTCAGCCAGACAATGTATTGAAGGTAGAATTCGACAAAGGAAGCGCTGATTTTTATAGAACTTTCATAATTTATAGAGGCTTTTCCTCGAAAACATACTAACTTTTCAGTTCATCACTAATGGGTAAATAATAGGAGTTTATGCGTACACAGGGCGCCTTACGGTCCTTGATGGCCATTTTAACAGATAATTCAGCTTCGCAACATAATTGTGATATCTCTAGAACGGTACAGAAACATGCGTTATCAACAGGAACGCGATTGGCAACAAAGATTGATATCGTGGAAACAGTCTGTAAAGTTTTGTTCCAGAACTCCCTAAACCAAGCCGAATTTCAAGCCATGGATGGATACAGTATTTTGCTAGATGTTCTTGATGAGATCATAGTACCAACTGGTAATTCGAAGCTGGGAGAGCAGGACTCCAATCTAGCAGCAATGGAGCCGGCACATATGAATCATCCCATTAATGATTTTCTTCATAAAGGGTTTTCAGCAGAGACGGATTTTACTGATGATGGGAGCCATAAGCGACCTATGATTGCTACGGCAAACAAACGATCTCTTCTTTTGGGATCTTTACTGGCGGTCTTTTTCGATCTTGCCTTGGATGGGTCCACAAGAGACATGGTGTTGAACATGGATGCTTATCATTTTCTGTTCCGTCTCCTGTTGGAATCAAAAGAGCTCGATGTCCGCCAACACGCATTGTATGCAATTCGGGATTTGATCTCTTTAAATCCTCTAAATGCTGTTGCAGCTTGGCGATGCGGCGAAATTGATATGGTGATTGGGCAGCTGCGCGAATATTTGCGCTTTAGACCAACTCAAGGCACATTACGCGAGGCGCAATGGGAGCTAGGCCGCCGTATGGGGTTGGATCCTCACTCAATTAACATTCGGAATGTTCATTTTGGAGGGGTTACTTATTTTGACAATTTTGTTATATCAGAGGACACAGCAGTTCTTGCAGAGATGATTGAGGATGGTTCTCCAGTATATCAATATGTGGTTGGTTTGACAAGGTTGCTGGAGTACATGTCCGTGATGCTTATTCACGATAACGTCTATGTATTATATGTAAGTTTAATATGTTTAGACTTTACTCTTCATTTCTTTATAACTCATGTCACTATGATCTATTTCTCTTAGTGACCTTACATGATCTGCATCACTGGGTGTTATAGGAGCTTTCCAGGTTACTCATGGATACTGATTTCCCAGATGATTCTTCAGTTTTAATCAACATTGTGCTGCGAAGTGTTGGACGGATTGTATCAGATATGAATACAAGAAGAATCTCATTAGAAGAAAAGTTTGCTAGTATCTATCTGCAAATTGTACGGAGAATGCTCGAAAATCAGCACACGAGGCGCGAAGTGCTCATTAGTGAGCAAGATGAACAAGAGCAGGAACTTAGAGACTGCGTCCACACTGAGCAACGGCTCTTGGTATTGCACGTACTCGGATTGGTCCTTAAATGCATAGACAGTGGTGTTGAGGTTTTTGAGGCTTTGCAGGGATTTGAGACGTTGGCCTACACAATTCTTTTGGATAAGCGTTCGTGTCGCCATGCAAACCGGATGCCAGAGAATCCTGCATCATATGCTGGCGCGTTAATTGAGTCATCACTTTGTCAGGATTGTTATCGCTCAGATATTGTCGCATCGGATCTTGCTCTCTGGTTGTTTAGAGATTTAGCTCTTCAAGATGCAGATAATGGCTCAGTAATTTCATGGATCATTGTTATGCTTAAGGCAACCTTATCAGGGATCGAGGAACTTAGACGGCAGAATGAGATGGCTAATAGGCAAAGCAAATGCAACCAAAACTACCTGCATGTTCAACCTGAACAGCAACAAGATCAGGCACATGCATTATTGATATATCTTTATGCTAAGATTTGCGGGACGGTATCCCTTATTTTTCGGAAAAGCAGTAGTTCGAAAATTGCTTTTGGGGAAGCTTATGGCATGCAGGTTCTGCTAAGTATTCTGAGTGTAAGCATTTTTATTTTTATTTTTATTTTTTTTTTTTTTTTTGGGAAGAGAAGGGGGAAGACTTAGGATATCAGGTAAATGATTAATATTAATAAATCCTATCTTTTCTATACTTTAGAATACACAACATCCTGACATTGCAACAGCGGCCCTCATAGCCATTGGCGACTTTTTTGCAGGATATGAAGGCACTAGAGCTCTTCTTGGTGATAGTTTTGCTTATGATGGTTTCCTCGAAATTGTCCTAGACTCATGTAGACCCCTTGACAAGTAAGCGTCCTAATCCACTGAAGGATTTTTGTATCATACGTCCTAATGTGACAATAATTATTGACAAGTATATCTGGACTATAGGATGTCATGCGAAATTGTTTTAGAGGTCGCAACAGTTGGAAACGTCATGTCAACCAAATCTCGGCCACACGTTGAATCTGACAGCTCGATATACTGCACTGAAGTATGGCCATTCATTGCCAGTCTTTTAGATCCTCATCTTCTGTTTCACTCAGCACTGCCATTTACAAGTCCCAGAAAGATCGGAGAGCGCAACCCATTTCGAGAACCAGAGAGGCCGTCATCAAGTTCTAGGACTGATCTACATGTCGGAATCGCTGCATATCAAACGAATGGCCGAGGCACACCATCTCGTCCGAGCAGTGTCTATTTGGACGAGAGCCTAGATGTCTCGAATGTCGGGTTCACTTGTCAATATCCTCAAAATCAATCTAATAGTGGAACATTACCTGGTTTCGCCACTTCAGGAAACGCTAGCGCGCCGTCCAGCAACAATAATAACAGATACAGTATCTTTGGCATTTCGCCTTGGTCAAATTCTGGTACGCCATCCATCTCTGTGTCTGCAGCCCAAGAGTACAATGTAAACTTGTATCCCACTCTTGAAGCCACGGAACCTAATAGTGAACCTGCTGGTACAGGTTCATCAAGAGGTAGTAGCATGCACCTTCAGCGAAGTGGACGCTCTACTCCTCTACCACTAATTTCGGATGGTCATTTGGCTGATGATAATACGACAGAGCCAATAGTATCAATTACATCAAGTCGAACGATACAGCCAACGAAGGATAAAACAGGCCCCGTTAATAGGAAACGCAGTAATTCCCGTAACCTTGGAGGCTTCGGCCTAAACACTACTAACCTTGGTCTGCGCTCCGTCATTCCCTCAGAAAGAATGGCCTTCAAGCAGCTTGCTGGCATAGTGTTCCGTGATGCAGATGCTGCGAGAATGACACTACGCCTCCTCGGCCGTATCATTGAATGCAACAATCCGAAATTGGCAATAGATTATTTTAATTTGTTAATGTTGTTGATGGAGGTTACTCCGCGGAACAAGGAGCTCTTGAGTCAAAACAACGGCTTACGCTTTATGCTGGAGATTCTTTTCAGAAGAGGTCGACAACAGGAAGGAGTTGGGATGGGCACTTCTGGATTCCCATTTTTGCCGCGTGCTACTGACCCACCTTATGTGGACCTTGTGCCGGCTATGGGCGCATATGATATATCAGCGGAAGACGTGAAGCTTTTATTTGATGCCGTGTATGATCCCTTAGACATGTTCTTCCGATTAACTGCTGAAGCCAAGCCGACCGCGTCGGGGCTTGCAAGCACGATCAAAGATTCGCTAGGCCCACTTCCTGAATTACCCAGTAACTTTGATAAAGAGCCAAGCATTAGACGAAACTCTGCAGGACGACCGCGCTCCGAGTCTGCAAGCGCTGCCACGCTGTATTCTACCAGGAGAGCAGGGGTAAGGTGCTTAAGCGCCAATCAAAGGTCTTTCAATGGCCTCCAATTCAATCCTCTATTTATTGGTGAAATGGAGCAGCAGATGATGTATGCTATCGAGAAAATATCAGAACGTGTTGATCCTCCTTGTTATTTTAACTTTAATGGACTTAACGCAAGTTTGACTACGCACCCAGGAGTTGTGGAAAGGGCCGTCGCTGCTAAAGGAGGATATACAGTTAGTGTATGGATCAAAGTGACAGCATTTCTGGAAAAAGAGACGGGATTGTTTTGCTACGAGGAAGAGGATGGGAACAGGACTATCTTTGAGCTATATTTCAAGTCTTTGGACCAGTCAAATCGATACTGTCTCTGTGTTCGGACTCAACACTACCCTTCGCCTCCTGAAGATTTTGTTTTTGATCGGTTTGATTTTGCAGAGACTGGTATATGGCACCACATTGTGTTTGTACATCATAAAACAATGAAGCTGATGGTTGATGGCTGTGTTATCCAGTCTTATGGGACGTTCAACCAGCGTCGGCAAGAAAAAGAAGGTGGGATGGTTGGAGTACTTGGCAGAAAGGGACGCAACAGTATGTCGAGTCTGCCGCATAGTTCCCTAGCGTTCAATGATGGAGTTGGCTCAATTAATTCTTCGCTTTCACTTGCTCCTCAAGATGTTCACCAGCAATTCTCAGCTTCAACTCTCTCTGTATCATCATCGAATCAGCAGTCATCACATTCGCAAGGAGTACACGAGCTATCTTTGGGCCATTTCTGTGGCCAAGCTGGGAGGGTTCATTTCTTACAAGGGGAGTGGGATCAAGCAACAGCCGAAAAAGTATATAACCTCGGGCCTGCTTCCACTGAATCTTGGAGAGCACTCGATATCAAAAGTCCTGTCATTGCAATCCTCGATCCCGAAGATTTCAAGCGTGATATGGAAAAGTTCATTGCTGAAGAGTTGAGCAGTACGAAGTTCAAGGATCAACCAAACATAGTAGACTGTAAGAAAGGTCTGACCCATGGAGTCCTTCACGGCGGTTGTACAATTCATATGACACGCTCTATGCGTGGGCTTATCGGACAAATAGGGGGCATTCAACTTTGCTTCCGCTTCTTGGAGATGACTCCATCGCATCTACAACTTGTCGGGCTTCGAGTGATCTCTAATCTTCTGTACAAGTCACCAGAGAACATTGCACAGTTCCAGAACGAGTTGAATGGATACGAGATCATGTATGAACTACTTCTCAACACAGCGTCCGAGTTATCTATTGACCATTTTGGAGTGCTCTTTGATATTGCGATAAACGGGATGATCAAAGACGAGCATCTTATCCTGTCGAACATGGCTTGTGTTCAGCTGATCTTGCGCCTACTACCAAGCACAATGGATTCAGTCCAAAGCTACATTCTTCGCACACTGGTGGATTTAATTGTGGAGTCGTCTGAAAATATGCGGCTCTGGAAGTCGTCATTCGGAATGACAACGCTCTTCGAGCTTTTCAGGACTTTACCTGCTCATTTACGGCCATTTTTGATGTGGACACTCGAATCGATGATGGATGGCATGACTGTTCAGGAACTAGGCTTGTTGATTGGCTTTATCGGTCACGAGGAGCCTGATCTGTTTGAAGTTCGCCGAGACATAATTGAAATGTTATATAAGCGAATGACAACTGATCATGGATTGGTGGATTTGCTTGGATCCGGATTAGAGGGGGTTACAGTATTGATTGGTCTACTAGACTCATCCAATGAACATTTTAGGATACTGATCCTGAAGATGATTGGCATCTTACTGAGCGACAATACAAAATCAGGTAAAGCCGCACTGGACAAGCCGAATATTGGTATTGGTCTCATACGCTCCACTTTAGAAAAATACCCACTCTCTATGGACGTGATCCAAGTTTTGCTTGGGCTTGCTCAGAATAGCTATCGATGCGATCCTAACTTTAGATCCACAGAGAAGAGCATTGTCCCATCATCCAAAAAGTCTGAGGAGAAAGCCTCAATTTATCGACATTCCTCAACTGTGGTTCCTTCGGTTACATCATCCCCTATCAAAGAATCGGCTCATCTCACCATAACGCCTGAGCTAAATAGCAATAATCTGATGAATGGTATTCAGGACCTTAACACTCAAGGGTCCTCACAGCAATCCTTTGAAGATCCTGCTTTGGCAAGATCAGAGAGTCATGAAGTTACTCTTCACGGGTCTCTTGTCCCAAGGAAACATGTCTATTCAAACAATGCAAATGCTCCATTTGTTAAGATGAGTGCTCTACCAACAGAGCCTCTCATTATCAGTAGCGCTGTCAACACAAACTCTTCTGAAGTTATGAGCATCTCTCAACTTGGCAGAGGAGGCGCAAAAATCACGGATGAACTCACCTATGCCAGTATGATCCGGTTAATCTTGGAGCTTACGGGTTCATTGCCTCACACAGACATGGTGACCCACACTCTAACAGATCTGAAGAGACTTATGACTTTAGAAAACATGAGAATACTTTGGGAAGCCGGGTGGGTGAGTTGGGTAGGCGCTTTTATGCATGATAAGGCCAAAGTGCGTGTGACTTCAGCAGCTGAGAACCTTAGCTTTAACCGAACGATGGGCGTGCTCGATGGAATGATGCAAAAAATGATGATATTTGACCTCTCACGGAAGGGTTCGGTGACGGTACGGAACAAAGGAACACTTGTCAGTCGTGACGAAGATGTTGCTGTTCAACTTCGCTTGACAGAGGCTGCGCTTGCCTGGTTTGACAAGAATCCAAATCTAGATACGGAGGCTGCAAACATAATTTGTAAAGGGTTGGTATTCCTTTTTCGGAGACTTGAAGAGCTCTCTATGAAATTCGAAGAGAAACAGCGCCAGGTGGAGAAAGAACACCAGGCAGAGAAGGCCCGACAGAATGCTCTTGAGAAAGAGCGGGAGCGTTTCGCCCTGGAGGCCGTGACTTCAGCATTGAATGGAGTCTTGGATAGTTTGGATGATTCTAGTCAGAGTGACGAATCCGATTCAAAATCGATACTTTTGAAAGCAGATAAAGGCGATACGGATGCGGAGGAGCTCGCAGTCGAGTGTAGCGAGGATCTTTCAGCCTCCTCAAGTAGTGACACGGTTAAGACCCCTGGAAATAGACAAGGCCTCTCATTGTCTGGCTCAATTTCTCCAACTAGCTCTACATCTTCGACCTTCTCACTGCCGCTCTCCACTCTTTCAGCAAATGCCGCTCAATCAAGCATGGGCCAGCAGTTCATGTCAGACCCTAGTGAGATCTCCATCGCTTCGAGATCGCATTTGCCGAATCATCAGTCATCGCATATTGTCCATCAATCCCAACAGCATGGATATCACCATCAATATGGGCGCCGCCATCGTTCACTGCAGCCGCGATCTTCCAATATACCCACTCCTCCAGGACATTTGGACCCAATAAGTCTGGCTTCGACTCCAAGCCACGAGTTGAATGGAAGTGGGATCAATTGGCCACCATTGGGGCTGTACGACCACTTTGCTAATTGTATTAATAATCTAGCATGCTACAACAACTCCGCAATCCGTGCTGCCATGAAATCCAGTGGTCTGTTCAAGATTCGAGACAGTCTCATTGAGAAGTTAAGTAAAGTTGAGGGCTCTACTGCGTTGTCCACAGCCAGTAGCGGAATTGGTGCCGGCCAGTATTCGCCATATGTTTTTGGCCCACAGCATTTGGAACTCTCCTTGAGTCAACATATTCAAATTCCTCTCTCTTCATCATCCACATTAATGCACCAAGAAACCAAGGGCAACAACAGGGACACCATCCACAGCTACTATGCAAGCGATATAAACTGCAGCGCTAGCAACAACAGCAACAGCAACAGCAATAGCAGCATCGCCGCCGACACAATAGCCGCTTCGTTCGTAAATTCTAATGCCTTCACCATTGGCCAGCCTACTTCGAAAAGTATCAGTCATAGTGGGGACCTCTCAACGAGCGGTCGCGGTCGAAGACACCAAAGTCAACAATGCAATCACCAACGACCTAGCTTTGGGATGCCCTCAGTTATTTAATATTGTAACCAACTCATTTTTTAATATTTACTTATTTTTAAATTTAAAAAGAATCATTCCTTTTGACTTAATCTGTAACGGTTTTCCTTTTCCCCTTGTTCTTAGCTTCCTTTAATTCATTGCTTAATAATAGTCGTAATTGTTTAAACTTTTAAGGTTCGCGTAGATATATTGTCCAAATAACCAATTTATGTTTTCTCTGTTCGTAGTTACAATTTCAAACGCTTCATTAAACGGCCATCTGCAAATTCTCGAAGAAGAAACTTGTATCCCACCCGATTATCTTTCATTATCCATCAGCGAAAAAAAAAAAAAAAAAAAAAAAAAAAGTTTTAGAAATTGAAATGAACTATTAATTTTTTTTTTTTTTTTTTTTTTTTTTTTTTTAAGGATGATTATTACCTGCGTCAGGATTGTTATTTGAAGGTATTTTCGTAATCTCGATAGTATCTCCATCTCGCAGTTGAAATCGGCCAGAAATTGGACGGTTATTGACAATTGTACCATTCGCGCAAACGTTTATAAGATATGCCGTGTTCTCGTCTTCGCTATATTCGATCCTACAGTCTATATGTACGAAAGGAAATAATCAGTACACTAAGACGTTGGGCTTTAACATGTTAAAAAAAAGCGTAAGCACTGACTTACGTTCTCTACCAACTGCCACGTTGTTGACAACCAGCTCGCATTCTATATTAAAGAAACAGGTTTACGTTGATGATGAGGACTATTTCTTGATTTATCTAACTTGAATCAGGTTATGACAAAATAGCAGTAAAACTCACGTTGATCACGTCCAATCCTTGTTACGTCGCTTGTCAATTCATATCTCGTGGTATGGTCATTAAGAGGGACTAGGGATCCCCATCTAACGCTGGTTTCAGGTGCATATTTGCGGCGCTCCAATGTTGACAGCGACTTGACAGGGATCTTGGGCAATGAAATGAACTCGACTTCGGTAAATCGTCGTGTCATCAAGATCTCCGGTGGTGGGGCTTTCATGGTATAGTTTGTAAACTTGTACTTGAGTGAACGTTTGTACCACGCTGAAAGGAGAAAGTATTTTACATATTTTAATAAAATCCTCTCAGAATCAAATTACTATGAACGCACATTTCAAACCACAATGATGTACTAACATACCATCCGATCTTGCTAACGTTGCTGGGTCATCCGGAGGGACGAGAAAACCAAGTTCATCACCAGTAAATATTTGAGTTGCCATATTTGGCTCCATTTTCAAATTATTGATGTATGTTCCATTATGACTATATTTAGGAGACAAAAGCACGAGTTATTGAATGCAGATTAGCAGAGATAAGCATTAATATCACATAAAACTTAATAGTAGGAGCCGAAGAGCCCCTAATGACTCCAAAATATACCTTAAGTCTGAGATCATGACGCCTCCATCTGATTTATGAATATGGCATTGGAGAGAACTCAGATATTGGTTGCTTCCGAGTGAAATGTCCACTAACATTATCATTAAAGTGCCGTCAGCATTTTAAGACTCACATTCCTCTATTTCATATACGGCATAAAAACAAACAACAGCAAAGAGATCTATTAGTTTCACTTACAATGAGGGGCACGACCAATGAGAAGTCTGTCCTTAGTAAGTTCGATTCGTCGAGGCGCATCAAGAATGCTACCCGGAACAATGGTCAATTCGCCCCATGGGGCGGCTCCTCGCCGTTGCAACGATGAAGTAGAACTAGATGCACCTGACAAGCCAGGTGGTAGTAAAATTGATTGGTGTTTTGAAGCATCCTGTGAACAAGGAAACAAATGTAGAATATGAGTTTTTCTTTTTTTTTTTTTTTTTTTTTTTTCCTAAGAAAATCATTTCAAAATTTTCAAGCCATGGATCAGATGCGCCTTACATCAAACTTTTGGAGCTCCTTATCTATCATGCGCATCCAATCATCTTCAAGTACGGTTCTGATTGGAATACGTCTAGTTGGATCCACGACCAACATTCGTTCAAGAAGACGGATTACTAAAGTTTGAGTATTAAGAAAAAGGATAGTAAATAGGATAAGTGTTATGACAGGATTGATTAACAGAGGCATGCGTGCTATGATAATATGAAGCAGACCTTCAGTGCTTCGTCTATCAGAGTTTGAAGTGTTAATATAACGATGCCAGTCGTTGGAATAATTCACATGCTCTGTGTCTTTGTATTTGACCTGGGTATCTTTACTTTCCACTCCGACCATGTTTGTCAGAGGGCGCGTGTGCGATGGCCCTTGTTGGCCGTGAGCGCCGGTTGTAACATTGCCTTCAGATAGGTCTTTTGGAGTTTGTGAACTCTGTCCAGAGTCGTCACTGCAATCTGACTTTTCAAATGGATATCGCCCGAATACCCTTTTTTAATAATGGTAATAATATTAATAAAAAAAAAAAAGCATGAAAAGTAATATGTTAATTGTAGTTATATTCAGCGGCGTATAACGTATTTGTTTTCAGCATTGCTCTCTACTTACATCCGGAAAAGCAGGACACCCAAAGCCCAAATATCTAAAAAGCATGCGGAATAAGATGTCAATCAAAGCATAAAAGTAGAATATCATCCATTTTCTAAAGCAGGACGTAAAAAGTCATACCAACAGCTGGCCCATATCCATTCACACCGTTTCCAAATGCAGTCTCAGGAGCCATGTAAGCTGGTGTCCCGCATAATGTCCGCAACATGGACTGAGTATAAGAGCGAGCAAGACCTAACGTACAAATTATAATTTGTGTGGAAAGCATATATATGTACATGATTAATCCCAAGTTTCAACATGCGGATGAAATATATCCACTCAAATTGCAATTGTAGACTGCAAACCTACCAAAGTCGATAAGCGTTATGTGCTTTTCAGGCGTGGTCGAAATCATTATATTCTTGATAAGGAAACCAGCAATAATGGTTAAAGAACATATTAAATAAAAGCCAAATAGCAGAATCTCTACTGCAGCAAAATCTGCATACCTCTGACTTGATGTCCCGATGAACAATATTTTCTCCGTGTAGATACCTCACAGCTTCACACACTTGGGCGAAAATTTTTCGCGCCTCCAGTTCCGAGATATAAGGGGTGGAACGATAGTAGTCATGCAGCGTTTCACCGTCAATGAGCTCTGTGAAAATATAAGTCTTGTATTGCTTCTGAGTAACATCATGGAACCGTACAATGTTTTTCTAAATGCAAAATACCATTTGGCTCTTAGCATACATAACATAGACTAAACATAAACTCAAATAGAAAATGACAACAACACAATTCGCATTGATTTAAAAGCGTACGTGGTCAATTTTCTTGAGCATCTCAATCTCAAACGCAATGCTCTCTCGATCCTTCGGAGAGAGTTTAAGGGCAATAGCATCAATGATCTTACACGCATACAATTTGTTATCCTTAATATCTTGAGCTTTACGGACCAAAGAGCGCGCTCCTTCTCCAAAAGCTGTATTATCAAGTATATATTCTCCTTTTTCTCCTTGGATCAATTCATCGTGCTGATTATTGTTGGAATCCTTGTAAATATAGTGAAACAACTCGTCGCCATTGTATCTTGCCTCAATCTTATCGTTCCATTGCAGCAGCCTGCGCTTGTTCTTCTCTAGCTTCCTTCCTTGTACAGAAATACCCAATGGACTAAATTCAAAGAAAGAAAGACATATGGTTTTTAGTGAGATGTAAGTTTACTGATAAAAAATAAAAATCCTTCGAGGCCTGGATAATAAATTTTCAAATAATAGCATTGTTGCCCCCAGGCTCTACCTGACATCCTCAATGTATACTTTAATTGCTCCTACTGAACTTTTACTTGGTTCCTATTATTGTTATCATCATTATTCCAGTTACGGGAGAGCCGCGTTAACTTCATTACATATCATCTAAATCTAAAATGTAGAAATAACATCTCTTACCAAGTAAATCTTGAACCATTGGCAGGGTTTCTGTGGCCCAGGTTCGCCATCAACAGGGCCATGTTCCTTTTTCCAATGTTTATGAGCAATAATATGATCACAGTCCCATGATGATGTTCCAAATATATAAACATCCTTTTCAAGAGTCAGATCAACACCCATGGTCGCCCCATGGCTTTCCAAACTTACAACCACTCTCCTGCTCTCGTCCTCACCCAAGTCATCCAGACCCATATCGGCTATTTGTGTTGGTTGTGTAGGCTCGATCTGTGAGGCTGAAAAGTTAGGCCGCTTATAGATAACAACGCCATCAACACCATCAACACCATCTTGCAACTCCCCCATCACAGAGAACTCAGAAGTGTTTGTTGTTGTCAATGGCTCATCCAAAAAGGATGAGCCAGCTGAGGTCAAGTCTTTTGAATCAGTCACTGTCAATGCTTCAGCTGCAGTGCTAGTTTTTGAGCGTACCGGGCCCTGCGGAGCACGGAAAGATTTAGGTGTGGGCGGAGGTGGCGGCTCCATCGATGTTCTTGATGTTTGATTATCTCGTTCCTTTTTCGAATTAAGGAAGCAATGGTCATGGAACAACCTTTTTAAGTGCAACGCAAAAGTGGCTTGCCATTTGCCACCACTCTTAGACAAGCATGCAGGCTGTTTTTTTTTTTTTTTTTTTTTTTTTTGTGAGCTTTATTCATTATTCAAAAGTACTCTGACATCACGGCGCATCTGCACAATATGTTCCAACTCCTTGATCATTGTACTTAGTCGTTGGATTTCCTTATGCGCATCCTCAACTACCACATCATCCGAACTGGAGCACTCGGATTCCTCTGTTTCATCACAGACATCAACAAGACGAACTTGAGTGCGCACCTTATTGCTGGAGCTTGAACCATGGCCAATGTAATTGTGACTAGACCGTCCACAGCTCTGTCCAGCCGACGAACTTCTGCTTAAGGATGTGTCAATATCATCCATACAGTCTGATGACGCTGTGCTATTAGATCTAGAGGAAGGTCGGCTTGACAACAATGCAAAGCTTTCATCAAGTTGGATTTGACGCTCTAGCTCTAAAAGGCTGTCTTGCAAGACCATGTGGAGATCGGAATCTGTAGTTGGTCGTGGCCTTGCATGCGAGGCATGGTACGCTCTGGAAGCCATTGCTTGCTTATTTCGTCTCAATTGATCCTGCTGTGAATCGCGATAAGACATTTCATGAGCAGCCGAGAGGACCTTGAGGTTACATGTCAGAGTAGTGTTTTCTTCAGCGAGTAGCTCGATTTTGGATTCGAGCACAGATGCATGTAGGTCTATCTCATTAAATTTGGACTCTACAAAAATACGTAGCTGACGAAGCTGAGCTTGAAGAGCTGGTGACTGATCAGGCTTCTCGGAAACTGGATGGCGGTTTTGAAATGAAGATGCAAAATCGTCTGCCCATTCCTTCACGGCCTGCAGCTGATTTGTCAGCTCAACCAATTTCTCTTCCTTATGCAAATTGTCATCATTGAGCTCCTTGACGTACTTTTCCGTGAACTCGATCATTTCCTGATGCTGCAACTGCAACCGCTGTAGATCAAGATTCTGAGAGACATTTAATGCAAATTCTTCGAGAACTGGCGTGCTCGAGAACACGATGCTCTGGAACTTGAGATGGTTATGCTCTTTTTTCCATGTAAGCTTCTCCTCTTTTTCTTGAGCTTTTTCAGAATCTAGCTTTTGAACAGCTCTCAAGAGCTCGCGATTCTCATTTTCGAGTTGTCTCAACCCTGCATTTAGGATGGCCCCCTCGTGTTGGAGCAGTAGCCTTTGAATAGTCGTCAAACGCAGCATAGCCTCATGAATCTTGGAAGCAATCTGATCCATCCTACAAGTCGTCGCATGAAGTCGGCCTGTGGCCGATTTGAGAGCATCAATATCCATATTACTCTCATGAAGTTGGATCAAGGAATGAGAGGCATCACGTATCCGAGCCTCGATTTGAAGGGATGTGTTCATAGTTTCGATAAAGTCTGTTAACTCTTCTTGCTCCTATTGTAAATAAAAGTAAAGTCTTAATAACAGCTATTGAAAGAGCTAAATAAAGCTTGAATACAGACCGGTTTTCAGTAACATGCATATTTAGTACCTTTTTGAGAATGTCAAGTTGTTCGGCGCCGATCACTTTGTATACACGACTTGCAACTACAGTGGTACTTACGGCTTCTTTTATTTCCTTTGAATTCATGAACTTGAGCACATCCTGCGGTATCAGACCATTTCTTCCACTTTTTTTAAATGCTTCACTGGAAGTAGGCAGCTCAAGATGAGACTGAGAGCTATCATTACTGACTTTAACCTTCCATGGGGTCATCAGTAACTGTGACATTTGATTATATGGAATAGGAGGAAGATCCTTGTTGCACAAAGCCAACTGATCGTCTTTATGTCCTGTGAGGGATTCATCTAAAAGCACGGGATGTTTAATCAAGGGATTGCGAGGTGGTCCTCCGACAACTTGTGCAATTGGGTTACGCATGGCACGAGAGGGAGACCTCCGTGGGGTCATTGGTCGTGAAGTTCGCTCGTGTAATTCTTGCGTAGCGTCCTCATCCTTTGACGCACAAAGCTCCTGGACATCAGTTTTTATGTCATGTTCATCTGGCTTTAAGTGATGAGCCTGGACTCGTGGACTACTACCAGAACGACTACGACTATGCGTTCGGTCAGGGCATGGAAAGTTTGTCGGAGAATTGACTCTACCAGCCGTATGCTCGTCCACATCCCCTCTGTACTCTACTTTTATTTTTGAGGAGGATGGGCTCCGATGTAATCTTTCAGACCCAGAAGGGCTAACTAACTGGTGGCGTTGACTCTGTTGCTGCTGCTGTTGATAAAGGTATACCTTCGGATTTTGTTCATAAACAATAGGAGATTCTAAGTGATCAGTTTTCCAGGATGCATCGAGGTTATTATTAGGATCCTTGCGATTGATTCCGACTGTCCGAAAAGCAGTATCTGAAGCCTGTCGTGCCATCTTCATGAAGTTGCTACTAGATAGCTTCCGTGCCGGGGTTGAATGTTCGATTTTCTCTGCTTTTTTTAATAACAATTTGTGGTCATGATCAGCATGCAAAGGCGTCTGAAGATGAGTTTGAGCGAGACGTGGTGATTCGTCATATATAAATGTACTCTGTTGCTGTTTTCGTGTAGGTGAAAGGCGCTAAGAAACATAATAGAAAGCATGATGGTTTTACAATGATTGTTAAATAAATATCAGGCCTATTGGGTTTCTTGGGGAAGAGAAAAAGATAGAACTTACTGATGATGACCGTTTAGGGATGATAGAAGCGATATTTGGAGGGGGAGATGTTGACCGGGTGTATTCCTTAGAAACGGATTGTTGCCGTGATGAAGTGTGATTGTCTGGCATGTTGAAGTTTAAAAGATAGCTATATTTGATATGAAGTTACTAAACTGTACACAATGGAGGCGATAGACAGATGGTTTAATGAAGAGAAGGTGGAGTAGGTGAAATAGGTGAAATAGGTGAAATAGGTGAAATAGAGGAGACAGAAGACGAGGAGAGAAGAAAAAGAAAAAAGCGGGAGATAAAGGGGAAGTAATAACAAAAGGACTGGCAGGATCTGAAATCTTGATTACGAAATAAAATCAAAAGTTAATCACATCGCTCCTTTCTCGTTTTACAATTTTTCAAGGAAGACTGAGAGTCGAGTGAGAGATAAAAAAAAAAGGTACTATTGGAATGATAAAAACAAAAGGAAGGGAGAGAAGAAAGAAAAGAGGTTGTATGGCTGCTGCCTATTCAAAATTTTATATAGCGCAGAGGCCATTGCATCGGAAGGTGCAATGGATTTATGGTTTAATTTGATTTGACATAAACCACTAGAAACACTCCAAGACTTTTATTGGATTTGGCACAACTTGATAGCCCCTTTTCTCCTTCTGTGACCCCTGACAATAAATAATAAATGGTACTTGTATATGTATTATGTAATGATCTATTTGATTGACAAGTCCCTGATTTGATGCACTGTTTCATCCTGAGCTAAAATCTCTCTTGTTTATGGGAAAAAAAATAAAAAGTGCGCTGCGCACGCAGGGTGCTGCCTATTTGAGAGCCATTCTTGGACTGCATTGGTTTTTAGGAGCCCAAGTGGGCCATTTAAGTTTAGTATGACAGCACAGCTATTTTTTATTTTACTTTATTTTACAGGAGCAGACTGCATTAATTAGATGCTTATTCGTCTACATCTTAAGAGTCATATCATTGTAACCCATCCGTCTCCCTGATGAGGATTGGGGACTAGAGAGCAAGTATGGACGAGGAGGGCGAGGATGTTGAGGACGAATCTGGTAGATAGTGATCCATGAACATTGGAGATGCAGGGACATTTCCTGCAAGGAACATGACATCAGCTGTTTGCTGCTGCCAATTAATACTGGCAACTGTGTCCGGAATCTTGTGCCGCCTTTCTTCAATAGCATATGCTGTGGGGATCAGCTCCAACAAGACGCCCTCAGGGATCTCAAGGCTTGGAATTTCCTGTATTACAAATAGAATGTAAATCATCAAAATAAATTGGACTACAACTTCGGCTAAAATCTAAAACAACAATACACACTTACAGCTTCAGGAAGACCGTGCAAGTATCCGTAGAGGCAACGAAGAACACTCTCATGCGCCACAATAAGAACATCATTCTTTTCCCGTTCCAGTTCTAAAATGACTTTTTCTAGGCGGTTGGCAAGATCATAATAAGACTACCCAAGAAAATCATTTAATATCAATATCGTAGCAAGGAAAAGCTATACATATATTCCTATACATTTACCAGCACTATTTACCTCAGCGCGCGGGAACCGGTGACGATAGGGATCCTTTTTGGCCCGTAAACACTCATCTGGGTATTTTTCCTCTATTTCCTGTGGGGTCATCTGATCACAAACACCTGGATTTCTCTCTGCCAGTACACTGCGTTGACGAACAATGATTTCTTCATGATCCAAAAAATGCGCTGCGGTTTGGAAGCTCCTTTTGCGAGATGAAGTCCACACCGTTAACTGACGCGGTGCTTCCGGTGTACCGGTTAAAGTGGGTGACAATGAACTGCTTTCCCGAAGTGTCAAGAGAAAATTCTTTAGATTTTCTGCATATCGATGACCTGTGGGTGCTAAAGGAGCATCTGCTCTGTATGACTGCTCATTAAGCGATACTCCATTCTAATACGAACAGTGAGACATATAGCAGGTGAGAAGGCAAGAGAATATGTCAATCAGAAAAGCTTGTCATGATCTATTTCAATCCTGTAAATATCTTTAGACCTCCACATACTCTTGCAAAATAGATAATCCGTTGATTAATGTGTAGATTTGTTAAGAAATACACAATTTTGCTCTGTAAGAAACCCTGTGCGTTGTTAACGATAATTTTGTCTCCAGCATTGATGACTTTGACGAAAGTGAGACTGAGATCTGTGATGGTTGTGTAATATGGTACATGGTTTTCGATCCTTCGCTTGAAATCCTCAACAGCATCAGCACGATCCCACCCAACATACTAAATGGTGAAGGGAAACGAATCAAAAAGTGAGGTCAATTTCGCGACAACAATACCAACGATAGTACCAAGTGTTTGATAGGTGACTATGCCAATGATTAGCACAAGCAAAAGGTGAGGAACTTACATCAGGTGATGAAATTTTGACGCTTCGGATATTGGCGTCTACTATAGCAGGATTATCGCAGATAGTTTCAATAAACATGGGGTGGACATTGCAAGCCTTGAACTGATTGACAAGTTCCTGCCTCCGTTCCTCGGTGGTGTTGCTACCATCGAGGATACCGACCTGTCCTCCGCTGGCAAACCACTGCATCATGTCGTCGAGACAGGCGTTTGCGATCCTTGCACGCATCTCTGCTGTAGCCTTATTGGCTGATCAATGATGGAAGTGACACATCCAAACACGAATGTCAAGAGATTGGTAAGAGCAAATGTGATAAGACAAGATTAAAAAAGAGGATGCGGGTGATTCACAATCCGAAGGATAAAAAGCAGAACCTTTTCTCCTTCCTTCTCTTTGTTCTCACTCCTTTACCTGGACTGAAAAAGTCATTTGTTACTTCGACTCCAACGATTTGTCTACGATAATTGCCAACACTAAAGACCATAGTCTGTACTCCGAGCCAGCGGAGATAACGGTAAAGCGATCGAGAGATGGCGGTCTTGCCGCGTGCAGGCAGTCTTGTAGAGAGAAGAAAACGAAAATGAAAAAAGAGAGAGTGAAAAGGAGAGAAGTGATGGTAGTAAGTACAGGTGAAATATGAAATGAGCTTTATGATTCACTAATAAGGATCATGATCGAAAGGACCGAGGTGTTTGAATGCAGAATGAGAATAGAATTATACCCGACAAGAATGATAGCGATGGCCCCAGCATGGAATAGCCGTCCAGATTCAGTCTTGTACAACTGTCCAGGAAACATAGTCTTTTTGATTGAGAAAAGAGTAAAGGGACAAATAGAATGACAGCGTGAGCAAGACAGGGTTAAAAAAAAAGAGTGAGCAATGTCATTAAGTATATTAATAACTTAGCAAAAAAAAGCCTTTTTTTAATGAGATATTTTGGCTTTTGGAGATCGCATTAAATGTCCGGGTTGATGATGTGTCCAGTGCAGGAGGGCATCAATCTTACGTCGGTTACACACCATCCCATACACCTTTGTTGACTCTAACACTTTCTCTTTCTCTCTTTCTCGCTTTGCACCCTCTCTTTTTTTTATCCTCTTAGCCCATATACACATTCGCTTACTTCTCCACTCACCCATCTCCTTTTTATTCATTATCCTCCGTCTCATTCTGTCTTTCTCTCCATTCACTCCCTCATTCCATGTCCTTCGCCTTTTTTTTTCTGTTTGTGGTGTGAGTGCTTGTTGTGCTATGCATTTCAGCCATCATAAACATTTGCCTGATACAGCCCGAGCAAAATATCTTCGTACACGTTATTTATCATAGTCTACACTTTCAACTTTGAAGTATGTTGTTTTTTTACTGTTATTACTGTCGGATCAATTGACGCCGGTATTCTATTGATGCATAGCCATTTTTGTTGATGCTAACCTGTTCATTCTCTCTCTTTGTCGACACAACCAGCTCCTTTTTTATTCACATTTTTGCTTTTCATTTCCAGTAAAAGGTTTGTCGCTTTCTCATTAATGCTCCGAACAAATAAACAAAAAAACCTCCATTGTACCTCGTAGCCACTGCGATCCTGACTTTTAAGAGTATCCTGTGCTTTTCTTTCCAGATATAAAAGCCATGAGCGACCATCCCAAAAATGACGTTACAATCAGAAGTTCATCTTCACATGCCAACCTACGCGACATCATTACTAGTCAATCTGATTCTACCCCGCGGAAAGCAACATCACACGAAAGCTTTTCAAAATCTGGCCAAGAGCCGCCGAAAATAATTTCAAATGAAATACTGCCAGCCCGCCAGGTAACACACAGTAAAAACCTTAATAGAGGCATCCAATACAGTAGCAACAACAGCCACTCCAACACCAGCACAAACACCAGCAACAGCACTGCAACAAGCGCAGGCATGTCAACTTTCTCATATCTCAAGGCACGCCTCTTTGGATCAGTGGCTGATGCCTCAACCTCGTTGACTTCATCTGCAAGAGATCTACTCCAATTAAAAAAAGCCGCAGAATTGAACAAAGGATTGATACCCGAGTCTTCTTCAACCACGAGGCTTGAAACAACGACGGAAGGAGATAATAGCCGCAACCAATGTGTACACAAGGATAGCCTCGGTCAACTCAACAAATCTTCTACCACGGACCCCCCAACCATATCTGTAAATTCCCCGCCTTATCCAGCTCAGGATGTTATTAGTTCGCATCGCTTTTTCTCCCGCACTTTGCCTAATCGACGGCAGCCCCACGAACCTTTGCGTCCTGCACTGAACAAGCAAACCATGCCGACCTCACCCATTGGCCCTTTTAATCCATCCACGCTTGAATCTATATCAACATCAAACAATCAAATACTATCCCGTACTGCTTGCTCAAATATTATACATGTTTCTTCTCCTACATCAGCTACTCAAGTAATTGACCTCAATCAACGCCGTCTCTCTGCGGCCTCAAGCTCTGATACACAGGTACATCCTAGAACTGGTAGTATTGTCTTTCAGGAGGGCTTCCTGAACAAAAAAATGGAGCAGCACTCAGGTGAAATAGAGCACGATTGGAAGATATACAAAGTTATCTTAAAGAGCTCAAAGATATACTTTTACAAACCCTTACCAATGGATGATTGGCCTCAGTTTCAGAGCCCCAAAGATCCTCAAAAGCAGTGTCTCTCCTCAAATATCCTGCAACAAGACCATACAGGCTATTATCACCAGCATCACTCATTCCCCAACAACGGCACGTCTCCACAGCTGTCAATCGCCAGTGAATGCGGCATGGTTCTTTCGGCCTTCAATTTCGAGTCCTCTACTAGGACTTTATTATTTGAGGGCAACACGAGTATCAAGTCACTTAATCATGAGTTTCAGTCATTTGCATCTCCGGTGTCCAAATATGTTTATGGGGAATGCTTCACAGAGATCGACCGTCTGACAATGCAATTCAAAAAGCATGTGGCTTTACTCTTATTTGAAGACAGTGTTGTTATTTGTAAGCGCAAATGGGTTCGGTACACTTCCGCCAAAGTCAAGGATGTGATAAAATTCAGTTCCAACTCTAATGAAAAGAATGAGCATCAGGAGCCTGTCTCTGGAAAGCGCCAGGGCTCGCTCTCTGGTATCAGTCACAAATCCAGTGACTCTCGTGGTAGCGATGGTGATCAAAGGATCCGCGCTATTTTTGATAGTTCGACTGAGAAGCAACGAGGCTATTTCTCAAAATGGAAACACGAAGCCACCTACCCGCTGTCGCAAGTCGAAGCGCTAGACATGGCTTCGCCAGTACCGTCCGCATCTGCAACATTCTACCCGTTTGCAGCACCCGTAACCGCTGCAGCTACAAACCCGTCATACTTTGGACGTAATCTGCGGGACTTGGATATTCCCTCCATATCTACAGCGACTTCCATTTCCTCTTCCAACCACCAATCAACAACAACCTCGACTCTTGAGCTAGTAATCACATCCAACATAGATGGGAGAGACTATACCCATCGTCTTCTTTACCTGCCTCCTTCGCAGGAGGTGCGTCATCAATGGTATTCCAAGTTTAATAGAGCCAAAGGGCTATATCAACCGCACACACGGACAGCCTCTAAAGGCAGAGGTAAATATGTTTTTATGTGCCTACTGTGGTCGCCTGTCAATAGGAGACACCTAATGACTTATCTCTGTGAACTCTAAGTAGGTTCAGTCGAAAGCCTTGTACCTAAAGATGCTCCTATGCTGTACTCGCCTCGTTCTAACAATTCAACCGCATCTCTTCACTCGCCGACATCACCAAAGTCATCTTCTGAGGCTGAGAGCTTTATTTTGAACAGCAATAAAATGGACAGGGCTCAAGCATTTTGTGAAACTACATTGGATCCCAAGATCACAGTGCGACGGAAGGTTAGCACGGGCACTACCCAACTATCAGGAGCATCAATCGATGACTTGATCTATGAAATTGTTCATAACGAGCTTACAGACATCAACCTTGAACTTGTTCACATAATTGCAACCACTTACCCATTATTTACAACAACTTCGCATGTATTGGGGGAATTAGGGCGGTACATTAGCTTAGAGTCAGCAAACTCTACGCCTGACAACACAAAAGCAAAGGTGCATAGAATTGAGTTTTTTATACGGGAAATTATCAATGGATACTGTGCTAGCGTAACAAATACCGAAGAATTGGAAGAGATCCGCAAGTTTACAAAGATTTTGCAAGAGAAATGTGGATCAACAAGAGCGACTGATATTTTACAACGCACTGATGCTGTTCACTACAATGACAGTTATTTGGCTAATGTAGCCTCTTTCTCTACCAACAATGAATCCGACGGCTGTGTCCGTGAGGTGTCCGTGGATCTGTCAAATTTGCTTATTACAGGGCTAACTCCAGCTTTGTTCCTGAGACTCGAACCAATCTTTTTTGCAGAGCAAATTCTACACTACCACCGCAAGCAGTTATACCTCATTGGAGGCTTGCAGCGCCTTTTCAAAAATCCCGCTAACTTTATACGACCATACTCTGTTTTCGGGACAAGCCAATCTCTACAAAATGCTCTCGTTTTTTCAATGTATTCACCACACTTTCTAACCATCCTCATCACCCACCATATCCTAATTGCAACCCAGTCCATCCAGAGTACGTCACGGAGGCCCAAATTGCTTGCACAGTGGATTAAAACAGCGAGATGCTGTTGGCTACTGGGCGATATGGCAGGGTTTGTGGCAATCGCCATCGGAATATGTTCACCAGGCGTCGTACGCTTACAGGAGACCTGGAAGCAAGTCTCTTTAGAGCTCAGGCAAGAGGTGGCACACAAATGGGTACCCATACTCATAAAGATGAACATGGTGATGGAGGATTTACAAGGGTTGGCAATATCTTCATTCGGTTTAAAATCTTCACTTCACTCTGTCTTTGAAATGTCACTCAATGGCGAAGATTCTGTGATACCATGTATCAGCAACATTAAGCAATCACTAGATCAACTGGATAGGGCTATGCCATCATTCCTGCAATTAGCCCCAGTACAACAGCTTAACATTGAAAAACTTAGACAAATCTATCTAGTTCTCAACAAAGCGTCGCAATCAATATCTACAAAGGCCTTGAAGCCTCAACCAATTTTATCGTCATTAGAAAATGAACGATTACAACAGTATTTCAGTCACCTTGCCTCAATCAGCCAGACACTCCATGATCACTATCATTCTAATGAGTTATCAAGCGATGCCTTTGAGTCCTCGTTGGCTTGTGAACCACATTTCATTGGTCAATACCTTGACTATCATTACAAGAATCGAAAGATGGCAGGCAGTTTTATACCTTTAATGTTTCCAGAGGTTGTTCCAGAAAAACGGCTCTTTCCATTACCGCTTCTACTGACGCTTGAAAACACCGGAAATACTGATCGAAAGAGTTCATTCGATGAAGTTCAAACTATTCCACCTGGAACCTCCAAAATAGCCTCTACAAAACTGCCTTCAGACCTCTCTTCCACTGCCAAAAAAGGGTCTGAGGAGTCGATAGGATCTTCAGCGACCTATTACAGAACATTACATTTAGAGCAGACAGATTCCACCAGTTGCCAAAAGTCACACAAGCGGACGTACTCCTTCCCTCCTGCCCGAAATACATGTAACAGCATAGGGTCATTTAGCACTCAACCAACGGTCAACATGATCAATCCACATTTGGATGCTCTCGCCAGCGGGTGTTTGCAGAGTATGGACGAGCCTGAGCCGAACGAGGTAGTTACGGCGATGCGAAATGTTACTTGTATTGGCTACTCATCTATATTGATCGAAGGAGGTAATCTGATTCTGAAAGTGAATGAGCAAATGACGGAACCACTTGTCAATCCTCTTGCAAAAGAAAGGGAAGGAGATTTCCGTAGATCGAGGCTATACTTGAATACTGGTGGAAGTCAATCATCAAATACAAGCAGCTTGGCCGAGCTGAATGAAGCCCGAAGTGTTATAGTGAAAGCTGGTACATTAGAAGAGCTTATTTATGTCGTTGTAATGGGTCTCGAGGATCGGAATGGAAAGTACCTGGACGAGCAAGGGAATTTGATATGCTGGACGAGCATGCAATTTATCTTGGACCACGAGACGTTTCAGAAAGCATTCTTTGCAACATATAGAAGCTTCTGTACTGCCAATAGGCTGCTCGATCAGTTTGTCAAGATGTTCTCATTTGCTCAAGATATCAAGCCTAGAGCTTCTGATATACCGTCTGCGTTCGATCTCTCCCCAGGAACCCAGGGCGCCTTTTCGAGGGCAAGTTCTATGGCAAGAGTCAGTCATAGCTCTTCAACATTTGATTGGAAGAGAGTTTTAACAATGCAACTTAATATTCTGAAAGCCCTGGAGTACTGGTTAAGGGCTCATGCTGATGACTTTTTGGATGATCTGACGCTCAAGGCCAAATTGAGCGGAGCTCTCAAATCAATCTCGGCTCAGGAGGCTTCTCAAAAGCTACTATTGGATGACAGCCATATTGATGAAGCGACAGCACTCTCTAAGAAACTGACCTATGTTCAACAACTTGCTGTGGAACAAATGATGAAACCACTTGATTCTGTTATCTTGGTGTCAGGTACTCTGGAGACGTTTTTCGGACATTCTCCGCTAATGCCACCACAATTAAACGATAGTTGGTCGCCTGGAACACTCCTTGACCAGTTGAATGCGGCTGCATGGGCACATTTTCTCACCGTTAGGAATCAAGAATGGATCATTTTGTTTAAGGTTTTGGAGTCACAATCTATAGATCCACTGGGATGGTATCTTCCCAAGGTGGGCGCTACGCCTGCAGAAGAGGATATATTAATTACGAGTATTCATGACACCCTTCATGTTGTCCGAAAAAATGGGGCACCAGGTACTCATTGGAACGGAGAACGACTCCTAAGCTCGCTTCCTTTATGTCTTCAAAACCTGTGTAGGCTCCACCATGTCATTCGTGGTTGGGTCATTGCTCAGCTAGCTTCACCGAGCATCGCATACAATGTAAGGCTGGACCGCCTTCAAAAGATGTTGGATGTTATTACCCTTAGTCGACGTGCAATGGGTCAATTTGGGAGCGGTAAAGGGCGGGCCTCATTATCACTACAATCTACGGCTAGGAAGATCTCTGTAGGGGTGGTACCATCCTTTGTTGAGGATGCTGTGGTGAGCGCCCTGATTAGCCCAGAGAGTAGAGCCTTTTCTCACATATGGCTTGAAGTAGCATCTAGTCGCAAAGGATCTGTTGAGACTTTAGAGGACGTGCTGGTTCCTCAACGAGATAACGGTCTATTGTCAGCAGACTGTTTGAATCAGGACGTCTCACATGAACTAGTTCCGTCCATTGGGTGGTTGATTGAGCGTTTTTTGGAGGCTTGCTGTTATGTTCGAGACATGAGCTACGAATCACCACTGCTTATCAATTTCGATAAACGGCAGTACATCTATGATCTCATACATGTCTATACACGGCGACAAGAGGAGTTGCGAGCTATTGAAATGACATCAACGCCTCTCTCTAGTTGGCTTGGCTTATCGAATGGATTGAGTTCTAACTTGGCTATGAAGGTTGTACGAGAATCTGCTCAAAAGGAGTCATCAAACATGCATGGTGGGTCTACTACCCATCTCTCCTCTGCTACCAATATTTCATCAAGATCATCACGCTTTCCTAGAATTTTCTCGCGGCTTGTGTCAATGCAATATGAAAAGATCAAACGGGACCAAAAGGAGCTCGAGAAGCTTGAAAAGCAAATTAAGGATACACAAGACAGGATCCAAAAAGCTCAGCAGGAACAGGCAAAGATATTGGAGAAACAAATTAAGCTTGAGCAGAGTCGAAGCCGGGTCAAAAACCAACTGTTAAAGTCGACACTTATGCGAGCTATGAGACCTATCTCTCTTGCTATTACAAATTCCTGGAGCTCTGCAACAACGACTGTGAGTAATGCGACTGCTTTAGGCAGTGCTATTAACGGGAAGAATGTGAGCGGGACTACAGCAAGTGGTGCTATTGAAGCATTGGGCGCTTCTAATCGTCAAGATTTGGATATGCCCCAACTCCAACTTCAGTCCCACGCCACATCGTCAAGCAGCGTCCAACCTTTGTCTACCCCTAAACCTGTATTGGTTATCAATTTGATCAACTCAACCTGTTCTGTTGCCAATACGTACACGAAAAGAAAGTTTGTATTCAAGGTTGTGACGGAAGAAGGCGGACAATCACTGTTTCAGGCATTGGATCACGAAGATATGCTCAAGTGGATCAAGGTCATCAATGAAGCTGCTGCTGGCGCAACAGCGAAGCGACGAACTTTACTGGACAATGATGAGTCGCTGTCGAGTGCGGTAACGGCTACAACACCAGCGGAGGAACTATTTCCAACCTCGGAATATGAGTATAAAGGCAGAAATTCTGGCAAGTATTCTGTGAGCATAACAGTAAACCACTGTATTATCAACATGGCGGCATTAAATTACCCCTATCCCTATTGTAATTAACGCATCATTCCTTCTGATATTTAGTTTTTGGTGTGGAGCTCCGGCATCTTATGAGCGATGGCAACATTCCGCTGATTGTTGAGAAATGTATTGCAGAAATTGAGAAACGAGGTAAACAGCGTTTAGTTTTTTTAAATTTTTTATTGTTTTCTTTAAATGACTTGATTATATACTCATTTCAATATATTTCAACGCCAACCACAGGTTTGGAGGAAGTTGGGATCTACCGTGTACCTGGTGCCGTATCGGCAATCAATAAGCTGCGACAGAGCTTCAATTCTGGTATGGAATTAAACAAATCTTGATTTAGTGGGGCGCAATTGTGCATGCTCTCATAATTGTATTTTCTTTTATACCGTTAGGCTCACAAAATGTCAACTTGGATAGCGATGAATGGAAGGACATTAATGTTGTAGCGGGAGCATTGAAGCAATTTCTACGTGAACTGCCTGAGGCTGTGATGACCAACGCTTTATATGACTCTCTTATTGCAGCGTCCGGTAAGACATACGACTTGGACTGACTATCTTAAATGCGGAAACCTCAAGGTTATGAGCATTAACAAAGATATAATATTAAACAAAATTTTGTGGGGGTGGGGGAGGATTTTCTAGCACTCGCGGACTACGATGATCGACTGATAGCTATGAAGGATTTAATTCGTACGCTACCTGCTCCTAATTATATATTACTGAAGAGGATTATAGAACACTTGGAGCGTATAACAGATCATGAAGAAATCAACCACATGTATGCGACAAACCTCGCCATCGTTTTTGGCCCTACTCTCCTGCGCCCCGGAGGTACATCCGCCAGTTCGTTTGCGACATCAATGAAAAACCT